>NW_027069811.1:102951-194000 GCF_002906115.3 Quercus suber
ACCCCAAAAAGGAGCAAGAACTTTAGCAGAGAGAAGGAGAGCGCGAACAGTGTCAAGAATATGACGAAGTTTTCGTTCGGCTCTACCATTTTGCTGAGAGGTACCTGGACAAGTTAGTTGATGAACAGTGCCATAGGAATGCAAAACAGCTTGAAAAGCATATTGAGTGTATTCAAGAGCATTATCAGATCGAAAAATTTTGATACGTCTGGAAAACTGAGTTTCAACCATTTTTGCAAAATTAGAATATACTTCCAATAATTCAGAACGATGTTTCATATTAAAAATCCAACTATAGCGAGAGAAATCATCAACAAAGACAACAAAATATCTAGACCCACCAATACTAGAGACAGAGGAAGGCCCCCAAACATCAGAATGAATAAGGTCAAAGATATCAGTGGATATGGATTCACTAGTATTGAAAGGTAAAGCTGGTTGTTTTCCTAATTGACATGAAACACAATCAAAATTTTCTGTGGACACTGAACCTAACAAACCTCTAGAAGCCAATTGTTGTACCCGAGAGGAAGATGTGTGACCAAGTCGAGCATGCCAAAGTGCAAGGGAAGGAGTGGAAGAAACTGCAGCAGCTGCAGCAATAGAAACAGGAGCGACAAGTGGAAGACGAAGGTTGTCCACGGGAAACATTCGCCCAACTCTGGGACCGGTCCCAATCTCCTGTCCCGTCCTAGGATCCTACACAATGCATCCAGAATAATCAAAGGTAATGCGATAACCCAACTCAGCTAATTGTCCCACAGAAAATAAATTGTAAGAAAGGTCAGGAACATTAAAGACTCCAGGAACCGAGAGGTTGGAGGTTGAAATTGAACCTATATTAGTACCAGACATTGTGGAACCATTTGCTGTGCGAATATTAAGAGGGTGCGGTGCAGGTTTAAGGTCAGAAAATAAGGACGAGTGAGGTGTCATGTGATTGCAACAAGCGGAATCCATAAGCCAAGAGGAAGGAGACATACCAGATAAAGCTGAGAGAGAAGAGGAATAAGATGCATTACCAACCATACGAATGACATTGGCGATGATATTTATAAGGTCATCTCTGGAAATGGAGAAAGTAGATCCAGAAGACTGAGACTGTGCAGAAACAGGAGCCATGGGTTGGACACTCTCAGTGTTAGCAACTGTAGCAGCAGAAGTGAAAACAACTGATTTGTTGCGCTAATAGCAAGTCTCAATATTATGGCCAAAATGTTTGCAAAAATTGCAAAAACGTTTGCTGGAATGTCGGCTATGATTATTGCAACAAGAAGAAGACCTGTCCTTATTCTTCATTTAGAAGCAAAATTTGCAAAAACGGACTGCAAAAATGAAATCTACGCGAAAAACTGGGTAAGGAGCACCTGGACTGTAAAAAGTCAACTCTGAAAAGTCAACGGTCAAAGTCAACGGTCAACGGTCAACGCACGTCAGCTCACTGGGATGACGTCAGCAGGTGACGTAAGCAGCTGACGTTTGCTGATGTAAGCGGCTGACTGTGATGACGTAAGCAATGATGTCACCTAGGGCTGACGTCAGCAGATGCAGATCTGGCGCGTGTCAGCGGGTGAAGAACACAGACGGCGCGTGACGGAGCGTGACGGCGCGTGGAGCGCGTGATCTGATGCGCAGATTCTTTGGGCGGCGCGTGAGGGCGCGTGGAGCTTCCGATGGTGGTCAGGTTTTCACTAAAAGGTAGATCGGCGGTGGACGATCTCAGTGATGTCTGCAAAAACACAATCGGAGCTAGATACACGGCGGAGACGGTGGTTGCAGTGGTCTGTGTGGTGCGGGACTCCTCAACGACGGCGGCTACAGTTCCGGAACCTAAGGACAACGGCTGAGAGACGTCGTAGGTTCAACGGTGAGTGGCTGTTGTGATGGCGGAAGCGATAAGGGTGGAGCAACACCAAGAGAGACAAGACTGCTAAAAAAAAAAAAGGTCAGAGCAGTGGCTCTGATACCATGTTAGAAATACTGAATGATTGTATTGTATTTCTTGATGAAAGAATGTACATAGATGTCTTTATATATGAGGCATATGTGTGCAGTACAAGTAAATATGTGTGCTATACAAGTAACCTAACTAGGCCCAAAGCCCACAACACTATACATGTTAACAATGCCAAAACAAAATTTCACAATATTAAAGCATCAACTATAATTAAAAACGGGGAAAATTGAATTTCTGGCCTTCTATGGCTACGTACAAAAGCTGTTGCATAATGAAAAAGCAATACGCTAATTACCACAATCTGAACAATGATTTTGAGGATCTAAACTTCAATCTTATATATATGAAGTCCTTCAACTTCATGATAACTGCTTCCTTGTAATTCAAAACAGAAAACAGTCTTCATGGAGATGGAGACGAGGCAAACAATAAAGCCTTCAAAGAAAAGATGCGCTGAGAGTCCTTATAACTGTGGAGCCAATAGTTTTCATAAAATGCTCTTACTTAGTGGGTTAGGGATTTAGAATAAAGATTAAAACTCCAATACAAATGAGTTTTGTAAGCACCATAGAAGAAGGAAAAATTAAAAGACTAAATAAATAACAATGACTAGAATTCAGTTAACAAATTTCGGACTTATTGACACAAATTGGACTGTTTTTGTAGCTACCAACCAATCTCAGTAACTAAAGATCTAGAGGGCATTCGTCAATGGGAGGGGAGGAACTGGTGTTGGCCACGATGGTTGCTCAAGTATGAAGACAAGTTTCAGAATCCTTTGGATGGAAAGCTAGAAATGACACTGGCGGCGAAGTCCCCTTGGCCATCTTAACAAGTTTAGAATGTTCTGAAACCATGTCCTTGAAGTAGACTTTGTGTATCAGACACCATGTACCTGCATTACCGTAATCCTCAAGTTCTCAAACACAAACATTGTGACGATGTATCAAATGGTATATCCGGAAACGCCCTTGGAACACTCCAAGGTTGACGAAGTATTTAGAGTCAAAGTCAATGGGTGGATTGATATAGCGGCATTGTTGTGCATCATTGAATGGATCAAACACAACAAAGCCTTCGAAAATGCTATCATTTTCATCTGCCCAATGCAGCATTCCATTGCAGTTAACAACACCAGCTCGCTCAGACCACATACTGAAGGGATTCAATCTGTGTGGTGATGAAACAAAAGAGTCGTACCATTCACCGGTGCCGGAAGAAAAGATCTGCATATGCAACTGATTAGCATTGGATTGAGTGGGAGAATGAATGCGCACCACTTTATAACTGCAAAGGGCATTGGTAATACATCCCTGCTCTTTATCACAGCAATATGGATTGCATATAAAGCCCACCAAAATGATTGTATATAAATTTGTGACCCCGCGCGTTGCACGTGATAATTATTTTTATGATGGTTTTATTAATTTTTTTTTTTTTTTTACAATTTAAACTAATCTAATAATGAGTAATGTATTTTGTAATTATATTTTTATTTATTATAGGAACAATCATTTATAAATGTAATATAGAAACAATCCGAAACACCAAAAAAACGTAAACTAAAAAAAAAAATAAAACTTAACAATGATTAATTGAACCAATATTAGGATAAATTTTTTTTTTTTTTGATAATCTATTAAGGTTATTTTCTTTGTAGAAATTATAATTTCGGCCACCCAAAACATATTATCAAATAAAAAATTATTAGTAAAATCTAAGAATTAAATTTCTATACATGCATTGTTATAAAATAATAATAATTAAAATAAAATTGCAAAAGTTAAAATTTGTCACTTATTCGATTATTTTCGTTTGGCTAACCTTTGCTTTTCTTGAAATGAATGGCATTATAGAGTACTTCTAATATAACTATTAAGAGTACTTTGTCCACCACAAAGGATTAGAAAATAAACAAAAATTAGTAAAGTCTTATAATTTAACATCTAAATTGGTTCTCAAAAAAAAAAAAAAATCTAAATTGAGCACTATAAAAAATCATGATATGTAACAGAATAAATACCAAATTATCCAAATCATACTGTGTAATAGAATAATATTATATTTTTATATGCTATATTTAATTCTTTAGAGTGCAATAGAATAACATTTAACAATCAAAGAGAATAAAAAATAAAATAAAAAAACAACAACAACAATTTTAAAAAACAAAACTAAATCGCATTAACCCAAAATAGAGTTTTAAAGAATATAAAAAATTATCAACCTAAAGTAGAGATGCAAAAAAAAATAAAATAAAATAATCCACCAAAAAATTTAGAGAGAGAGAGAGAGAGAGAACCTTCTTCTTTTTTTTTTTTTTTTGGTGAGGGAAAATTATGCATAGAATAGAAGAAATAGTAACAAATTTATAGTAAAATGGTGTGAATAAGAAGAGACAAAAATAAAAGAAGATGAAGGGAAAGATGAAAAATGATATTAATGTAGAGGATGGTGGAGAAATGAAAAGATAAGGGAGGGAGAAAGATTGAAGAAGTAATGGGGAGATGAAATGGTAAGGGAGAGAGAAAGGTTGGAGAAGTGTAAATATTAAAAAAAAATAAATGTTAAAAACAATTATAGGAAAATTGAAAAAAAAAAAAAAAAAAACTAAAGATATATATATATATTTTTTTTTTTTTAAAATGACGTGGCAGTTGATGTGGCACAACGTAAGAGTAGCAGCATTAAACGCTACGCTTCAGCTTTTAGTAATATATAGATATAGATGTCTGTTTCCTTGTTGTTTTCTCTTTGAGATGGCCTAATCCAGACCGTTTATTTTTTTTTTTTCAGTAAATAGTCAAAATTACTTTATAGCTATTCCCGAAATTGATTTTTTTTATTAGGTGAAAAAAATAATTAGTTTCTAATTTATCAATTTATTTGTAAATTTATATTTATTAGCAAATTTGTCTTTCAAATATATGTAAACTTTATTATTTTGCTAATGTGACTAGGCACAAAAGTACAATATGCTTTCAGCCTTTCAGCCAAAAAAAGAAAAAAAGAAAAGAAAGAAAGAGGAATATATACTTTTATTATTATGTTGTATCATTTACCAAATTCAAACATCTAGTCTATCTTTTCTTTTCTTTTCTTTTTTTCCTTTTTTTTTTTTTTATACAAGATAAAAATTATACTCTATCCTAATTTCTCTCATAGGTTGTCTGGAGGATGGTTCATGCTTCCTTAGCAGTTTCAGTGGAGGATATCTTCTTGAACTCCTCATTGGTGACTGCACTGAATAAAGCATTCAATGCTCTGCTATTGAAATTCACCACCTTGATCTTAGCTTCATCCCAATCGGTCGGCGCTTCCTTTGGCTTGGTCCAACCAATCTCTACAGCTTACCACACCTTCTTATCTAGAGATTGCAAGAAAACTCTCATGCGTACTTTCCAGTATGCATAGTTAGTACCATCAAATAATGGAAGTATAGTGAGAGACTATCCTCTATCCATGACAAACAGGGGTCAATGGATCACACAGCAAAGATTAAACCTAATTAGAGTGTATTTGCTCTAATACCACTTGATAGGCCAAAAGTATATTGACCCATTGTGATGAATTAATTAATTAATTAGCCAAGTTTAATTAATTAATCAAATTAACATGCAAATGCGTGGTAGCACAAACAAATCACCAATTAAACTAAGTATGCAGTGAAAAATAAATTGACACGGTGATTTATTTACGAATGGAGAAAACCTACACGGCAAAAACCCCACCAGATGATTTTAAGATCATCACTCTCGAGAATCCATTATTATCACAACAAGTGGTTACAAGTAAAAGAATCTCAATACTTTATACCAACTTACAGTTGAACATTTACATCCAATACCCAATTGGACTTGTTCTGTTATGACAATCTTTCCTTGTAATACATAGCTCTCAATACGTGACTAACTAATTGCGTAGATCCCAGTACACAACTTCAATTACCAACTAGAGAAGATTGTTGGCTGCAAAGTTCTTCAATTCATCACACGATGAAGATCCAGAGCTCACAAAACCCTACAGTGTATAAACATAACAATTTCTTCACAAGAAAGATGAACTAGGGCAAATTCTATCTTCGATCACAATTTGCTTAAACAAACTTTGCTCAACACTTATGCAACTTGTGTCCACTTTGACGACTCTTAAAATAATCATTTTATATGTTTAGGGTTGTGAGAAAAGAAAGCTCAAACATACAATCACGGATTGAATGAAAAACAGAACCTAAAATCTGAATTTCAAAAACCTCGATAGATGGCTATTTGTTGAGCTACTGTCGAGCCACAGAGCTAGAACAGCTCTTCAAGCTTGATAGATGCTAGTTGTCGAGCTTTAATGACAAGCACTTCCTTGGCTTGAATCTTGGATAGACTTACATAACTTCAACACTTGATCTTGAAACAAGGTTTCTTGAAATATTAAACACATCATAGATCTACTCAAATACAAGTAAAGTGTGTTTTGTCAAAAGATTAGCAAATTATATAAAATAGTGATATATGCTCCTAACAAGTGAATCACATATGTCCTAACAATAATAAAATCCAATACAAAAGATTTGTAAACAGTGTACGTCAATTGCAAAATCACTAATCAAAGTATGTGAATTGGATCCTAAACAGCAGCAACACTGTTGTATTTACTATTTAAATAAAGATAGTAATACAAAATCTCACCAATAAATATGGAACAATTTTGAAGTTGGTTAAACACTTTATTCAAATAGTATGAATGCTAATGTATATATAAAATAAAATAAAAGCTTTTATACCACAGTTTTAGTTAACAAAACAAAAAATGGACTAAATTCAGAAAACAAAAATATTGTTTGTTCTCTATAAGACAAAACCAAAGAAAAAACCTAAAAAATAGAAACCTAACAATTAATAAAGGAACGAATATAAGTTTTTGTTTAACAATTGCATAAACAATTGACTAAATTTCACTCAACAGTGTTTTTCTAAATATCAGGAATAATGATTGTTCCTTTGTTTAATTGACTAAAAATTAGGAATAATTATAAAATAAAAGCTGAATATAAAAACAGTTCCTCACGCTAATTTTGTAATTCCCTTTTTGGTTGTTCCTTTGTTCCTTTATTCCATGGATCCTTCCTTCCAATTTTTTGTAATTCTTTTGTAGAATTTTTCTTCCAGCAAAAAATAAATAAAAAGAGGAGGAGGCCTATAGAGTATAGATGGTTGGAGAATGCATTAGGTTTAGGGTTTTTGTGTGGAGAGAGATTTGGGCATAATAGAGATTTAGAGAGTATGGGTAGCTACATTTGAAACTTGAAAGAGATAATTGAAGAAGACGGAGATAGCAGAAAGGGAGTGATAGAAGAAGAAGGACATGGCAGTGTCTACGTTTGAAAGAGTCGATTTTTTTTTTTTTTTTAATGAAAGTGGAATTTGTTTTTGGGGAGAAAGAGAATCGGGTTTTCTTTTTTATTTTATTTTACTTTTCTTAAATATTGGTTTAACAATATTAATTATAATATTTATTTAAGTAATGCTAATGTGTAAAATTATGGAGAGGTCAACTAAGAATCAAAAGCTTCAGTTTTATATAGATACTAGTATTATGTCCGTGCGATGCACGGCTTAATCAAAATCCTATGTAAACAATATTTTAATTAATTTACTTAAAATTAAATAATAAAATAAATAATAAAAATAAATGAATATTTTACTTTTAAGTTATATAATGAATACATATTGTATGAGACTAAAATGCATATAATAATAATAATAATAATTGAATGGAAGATGGTAGAAATTCCTTAAAAATATATATAAAAGGATTTTGAATAATACATTGAACTTTAAGGCTCAAAATCAAGTTTTTTTTGGGAGAAAAACTTAGAATTAAGACTTTGGTAATAAGTTTGTATTGATAATTGAAAAACAATCTAAACAACAATTTGTATTATTTGATCTCATCCTCTACCTTTGTATTATTGACAAAACAAAATAAGTTAGCAATATATATGTGTGTGTGGTTTGATAATGACCACAGTCATATTTATAATTTATAAATTCTATATTTGATTTTAAAAGAAAAAAAAATTGTTAAGTTAATAATAAAGTTGTATCCACATACCTTGCATTTGAGCTTCGTGGCACTTTCTTCCATGTGAAGCACTGGATTCAAATCCTACCCCACATAATATCTAAATTTGTGTTTGATCAACTATAAAAATAAATAAATAAACTACTTAGTATGATATTTGTGGATAAATCTTTAACTACAATCTCTCAAACCTATTACAATCATCTTTGCATCTTCACTTATGTGCCCAAAGACATCACATACGACAAAACATAATTAATGAACTCCAATCTCTCAAACCTATTGCAACCATCTTTGCATCTTCACTAGTATGCCCCAAAGATATCGTACAAAGTAATAAATGAACTGCTAATTTTTTTTTTTTTTTTTTTTTATATATATTCCTCATCCAACTTTGTTAAAGGTGAATTAATATTGTTGGTGGTGCATGAACTCATCCTTGCACTACTTGGGTAGTTATTTAGCCAAATGTAAGTGCTTGTACTCCAAAAGAAACTAATTAAAATATATATTAAGGGAGCAATATAAGCAGAATAGATTAGAGGATTAACTCTCCTGTATTTACTGGAAAGGAAGAAGAGCTAGATCCAAAAACGTTCCTTACGATTTCCTTAAAAATGATAAAACTTTAAAAAAAAAAATTATATCTATTTTTTTAATAAAAAAAAAAGTATTTGGTCATTAATTTTTTCTATATAATTTTTTGAAAAACAATAACTATTTTTGTCATTTAAAAATAAATATTGTTGTCATTCTTTATACCTTATTATAATATATATTTTTGGAACTTTATCAAATATTCTAAATTTTTAGCATTGAAATTTGCGGGAAAAAACACCGACAAACCACTCATTAATTAGGGCACCCAAACCCACCAATGTTAATGAGAAATTCAAACCCATGTGAGTTTTGATGCTTATTAAAAAAAAAAATTGTTGCACTCTTAATAAACTATATATATATATGTGTGTGTGTGTGTGTGTGGTAGAACATATAATTTTTTAATCAAACATGAATTCATTCAAGATATTTGTTGTTAGGAGTGCTCAAATAAATTGATCTATTTCTATTGAAGATAATTATACCGTGGATTTCACATACATTAAATTTATTTCCTGGCCAATAAGTAAATCAAAGAAAAAAAAATAATAATAATAAAATGAAGAAAAAGAGGAAGAGGAGGAGAAATACATACCTTGCTTTGCGGATTAAGGGAGCAACAATATTATGAGAAGTATTTTGACTGCCTAACCGAGAGTCTATAATTCTATTTATATATGAATTACTATTATACAAAATTGTTTCAAACACAGATTGCCTTTGTTACACGTTGTTTATCTAAAAACTTATCAATATAAGATTTTAGATAAACACAGCTCAAAGTGCTTATTGTTATCAATTGAATTGCTAGGCTTTATCATTACCTTGTAGCATGTTTGGTGATGAAGCTTTCTTGATCTCTCAAAACAAAATAAGAAAAGTTGAAACTTGAAAGATCTCACATTTTCATTGGAATTCAAAGAAAAAAAAAAAAATTTTTCTTTTTGAGAAGATAAAGAAAAAGATTTTTTTTTTTTTTTTTTGGAGAAAAGAAGCTGATATGAATAAAACATAGGTTGCTTTTTGTTAAAACACTTGCTCTTACTTTATCCAAAGTGATTGATAAGATCAAAAAATTGTTGTTTTTATCTTAATTTGGATTGTAATCAAATTAAGATTTTTATCAACTTAGAAATTATAGGAGAAGAAAAATTATATTTATTTTTTAAAAATCTAAAAAATCTAAAAAAAATTTCTGCAATTTGGTGAAGCCACTTGGCGTAACCACAACTTTTAAGCCCAACTTTTATTATATAGTATATGATATGGATTAGTAATATGATTGCTTAATTTTATTGAATTGGGTGCCTGTATCAAAGCTCTAACAAGGTGCATAATTTATGATCATTTAACCTTTTTTTAATGTCATTTTGGATATCGAAAGTATTGGTATAGGAACTTTTTTAGCAAAGTATAGGTAGAGGAATCTTGACATTATTAGCTTTACATTGCAATTTTTTTTGGAGGTGTTTCCTTTAAGGTATAACAAAATCTCACAATATTTTTACAGTAAACTTAGGATTGAGCTCATCAAAGATCAAGATAAATTGAAATAGGGCTAAAAAAAATTATATCAGGAGTATGATTCTAGACTTTAAAAAAAAAAACGTGTTGTACTTCTAGATTTTTTCAAAGAGAAATAGTTGTGTAGTCTAAATATGTAAGCATAGAGAGTATGATTCTCTTTCACATGTGACCTAATCCGTAGGGCATTGATTCTTTCACACTTATCAGTGTACACCATCCATCATCCATTCTAATATTATACTATGTACCATTACAAGTCTAAAACAATATATCTTATACTAATACTAATATTTAAAACTTACGAAAATTTCAGCCTTTGACTTTCTCATATATATATATATATATATATATTGTTCTAAGTACTAATTTATTTATTCCCAACTAAAGGGGAAAATTACATTTTACCACTCTAAACTATACACCAAATTACTTTTTGCACCCTAAATTATTCGAATGTATACTTTACACCTTAAACTATCACACTTATCACACTTGCACCCCGGCATTACTTTTACCGTAAAGTTAGACATAAATTAAAAGCACATGACTTGCACATAATTTTTTGCTTAAGTAAAGACCAAAACACCCTTCTCACATGCAACTAAAACCAAATGTTTATTTCTTTTTTTCTCTTCTTTTTTTTTTCAGGTCTTTCTCTCTCTCTCTCACATGCATAAGGTCTTCCCCTCTCTCTCGCCTAGCAACTTTTCTCCTCTAAACCAAACAAAATTGGACCCTTTCTAAGCACAATAGTTGATGAAACCATATCATCTTCCATGGCTGCCTTACATCTGACTAGTTGTTGGTTTCACTAATAGAGGTCTTGTCCATCTTATCAATCACACAATTATTTTTCTCAGACTCTGTGTCCTCTTTCTTAGCTCGGGAACTAGGCAAATGAAATGTTCAATTGGAATTATGGTTTTAAACAGTAAATAAGTTATAGGCGAAACTACACTATTGGTTCTTTAAGTTTCAAGTAAGCACTATTAGTCCTTCAAATTTAAAACATGAGTGCTATTAATCCTTTTGTTAACAACTGTTAGTGTTATTGCCTATGCGGCTAATAGAGCAATGACATGGCATCTATTTACTACAAATGTTTTACAAAAATGGCTTGGCAGCTTCTTTTAAAAAGAAACTTACAAGTCAGATTTTATTTTTAATTAAAAAACAGGTTTTAAAATAAAAACTTTCAAAATTTAAATGTAAGCCGTATGTACATCTCCATTCTGCCTTCTTCCTCGGATGATCTATTTTGCCTTGAGTTCCATTTGCTTTATTTGAGATTTTAGATTTTTTTTTTTTCTTTTTTTTTGAGGATGAAAAAGGCGAGACTGGGTTTATTGATAGTGTTGATTTTTTCTGGGTGCAAGAGTGGGTCTTTGTTTGTTTTTGGGTGTTTTTGAACTTTCACATACCGAATATGAGTTTAGTATTTGAACTTTCAAACACCATTCCTGGTTTTCTATTTTAGTCCTCAAATATCATTGAATCCTCTATCTATTTTTTTCTTCTTTTTTTTGTTGAAGCAATTGTATCCAAAACAATTGTGATACTTTAGTACAAATAGGGTCTGAATTTGGATGTATATGCCTATGTATGGAGCTGTTCCTCTTTCTTCTTTTTCCATATGGCTTCATCATGCCTTGTGAACACTTTGATTTTGGATTTGAGAAGAAGATTAAGGTTAGATTTAGATTAGAAACCCAGTGAAATTGAAATTAAAGGGGAGATTTAGATTACATTCAAATTTGAGAAGAAGGTAATTTGAAGTTGAAATATTCACTGCTAACTAAAAAGGTAATCTCTGGTATTGTGCAAATGAACCAACCAAGTTAAGAGTTTGATTTTGGGCATTGCCAACAGAAGGCAGATGAAGAAGACAAGAGAGATAAGGGGGAAGAAGACGAGAGAGATAAGGGGAGACTTTTTATTTTTAAGCTTTTAACATAATGATGAATGAATTAATTAAGTAAAACGTGTGCGTATAAATTTATTTTAAAGTTAATTTACATGGCATATAATACATGTAAAATCTATTTTTCTTCTTTTTAATAAAAATAAATTTCAATGTCAGAAAAAAGATGCCACGTCACTATTCTGTTAGCCACATAGATAATAACATTAACAACAATTAACAAAAGGACTAACAACACTCATGTTTTAAATTGAAGAACCAATAGTGCTTACTTGAAACTTGAGGGACCAATTGCACTCGCAGGGTTAACTTTAAGAATCAACAGTGTAGTTTCGCCTAAGTTATATCTGGTTTACATTTTTGTTCTACTTTTGATGCTAAATCTAATGAAAATGGTTGATCTCCTCTAGAAAATTTTAGAACATTACTTTTGTGGAGACCATAATTCCATTCGATCTAATATGTGTTATTTGTTGCAAAATCACAGATCTAGGATTTCTCTATTCCTATAAAGATGTGGTCTAGACTACGCCTCTGGTGTTTAGTGATTGTAAATATCTTTTGTAGATATTCCTATCAAAATCCTCTATTTGCATGGTTTGATAATGGAAACAAGTATGCTAATGATAAAAGTTTCTCTGATCATCAGTTTGAGTTGCTTCGTGTTTTCAACTTTTTTGGGATTAATTCGCTGAGAATCATCCACCAAGATGCCACCTCAATTTTCTCCGTGCTTCTATGATCTTTCTGTGTTACTAATCAGCTTTCTTTTTGGGTGTGTGTATTCATCACTATGTTATTTTATGCTAGGAGAGAGAGAGGGGAAGACCGAAGACAAAGACTTGTATGCACAAGAGAGAGAGACCTAGAAAAAAGAGAAAGAAATAAGTATTTGTTTTTAATTATTTGGGTGTTTTGGTCTATAAACGATGTGTCACCTACGCAAGAAATCATGTGCAAGTCATGTGCTATTAATTTCTGTCTAAATTAACAGTAAAAGTAATGTCGGGGTGCAAAGTGTGATAAGTGTGATAGTTTAGAGTGAAAAGTGTGCATTCGAATAATTTAGGGTGTAAAACATAATCTGATGTTAGGGTGGTAAAGTGTAATTTACCCCAACTAAAGCTTATCACAAATTTCGTATCCCGATAGCAAACCGTTTGATCCTATTGTTAGACAGAGCATAATTAGTACATAGTACTTAGACCTCCTCTTTGGCTAGAAAAGGGGTTTGACTCCATATGGTTACAGAGTAAAAAAAAGTACCTAAAAAAAGTGATGTTTATTATAACTCTTTGCTAGGCTGGGAATTTTTTGTAATCAAAATTGAAAATACATAAAATTGTGAGTCCCATAAGAAAAATTTATGTTCGGGTTCGGCACCTAGTTTTTGAAAAATGTTTTCAAAAAACTGTTTTAAATACTAAATCTGAAAATTCATTAATCTTTGTTTTTCAATGGAGTCCCAAACTATTAGTCCGGTTTCTCAAAAAAAAAAAAAAAAAATTCAATACATCTAGAAGGTTTAGGTGTTTTTAGAAAACTAATATTTACCACCGCACACCTTTGGTGCGATTGTCACTCACAAGTATAAGTGCTTGTGAGGTGTGGGGGGCAAAGACCAAGGTTCAAGTCTCAAAGAGGGAGCTTCACACACATATACACATAGATTATTCTAGAGTAGAATTTCTATTTTGTATCAAAAATGAAAATTGATATTAAAGTTTTGTTCTAATTCTTTTGGAAAATAACTTAACCAATTGTTATCCACCACTAGTGTTTTCAATGCTCTTAATACTTACTACTTTCTTAAATCCACATGGTAATACAATCTGACTCAAATTACTTTTGGGGTTATATAGTGACATTTTAATCTGCAGAGAAAAGTGTCAATTCAACTGCAAGGCCCTTGGCTCATAATCATTCCTTATGTGAAATTAAGTTTGCATGCCTTCCCATTCAAAAATAATAATAAAAAGTTTGAATGCCTTCTTTGATAAAATATTAAAACTATGGGTACCACAGGAGTGCTTCACAACGTCCTAGGCCTGCTAGGCGTGCTTGGCAACCACCTAGGCCATCCAAGGATGGCCTTGCAACGTCCTCGGCATGCTTTGCATTCACCTCGGCATGCTTGGCATTCACCTCGGATGGTGTCCTAGGAGTCCCACATCGAAGGAAACCCCCCCCCCACTTGCTGCCTTATAAGTTTTGAAACGAAGGAAGTAGTGTACCATTAGTTTATAATTATTCGAATAACTAAACTAATGGTATACTACTTCCTTCGCTTCAAAGCTTATTAGGCAGCAAGTGTGGGAGGTTTTATTGTAGCCTTAAAATTGTAACAAGTACTCAATTTATCATAAATCTCTTTGGACTTCAGCTTATTTGATCTTTACATGTATTTTTATGCTGGTTTATACTTGGATGTTGTGATCAACCGTTGTGAGCTCCACAGTCAACTTAGCTCTATCATCCACACTCTACAAATTTATTGTTTTGGGCTTGGGCCACAAATCCTAACCCTACAGTTACCCTTCATTAATAAGGGTATTTTTGAACTATAAAAGTCTAGTTCAAAGAGGAGAATCTTTTCATATATAATATAGGGAAAATTATTGAATATTTTGAGAGTATTATAAATGCGTACTCCTCCCTCTTACATGAATTGTGGGTTCCAAGATAAATTTAATTAGTGTGACCCACAATTATGTAAAAGGGGAGAGTACACATTTATGGTATTCCGGGAGTACTAAATAATTAACCATAATATAGATATAGATAATATACTAATAATTTTTTTTATTCCATAAAAACTACCTTTTCAACCTTACCAACTTCTTTCTACCAATCAAAAATTAGATAAAGTACCTTAAAGACAATATATTAGATTTCTTAATTAATTTCAAATTTTTGGTTGCATTAATTAATAAATTCATTTGCAAAGAATCTCAATGCAGTTATGTGTTTAAATTTAACAGAAAAACCTTTTTTTGATAGATATTTAACTTAGAAACATAATGTTCGCAAGTTTTAATTTATCATTTTCCACCGTACAAAAAAATCACCCTAATATTTTTATTATTATTAATATTCATTAAAGGAGAAGGGTACTTGTGGGAGATGCAAAATAATTTGAGCTCTTGGTGTATTGATATCCTCGAATTTGGTCCTGGCTAAGAAAATCATTCTATGCAATTTTTTGTTAAAAAATAAAAATAAAAAATAAAATAAAAAACCTTTTTTACATCCTAAAAAATTATTTTTATCTATTTTACCAACTCATTTAACAATATATTTATGCACACCCAACATTTCATTTCTTATTTTTACATACAATCTATATCTATATATATATATATATATAAAAGCAGAGACCTCATGTGAGAGTGCATGAGGTCCTGCCACATGATACTCTAATATTGTATTTAACTTTTTTTACCATTTTTCATTAAGTTTTTTTTACTGTTACCCAATAAATCATAGTAACTTATTTTTACTATTATATAAATTTAGCATTTTTTACCTCTTTTTATTAAGTTTTTTTTTACTGTTACTCAATAGATTATAGTAACTTATTACATTTAACATTTTTTACCTTTTTTCATTAAGTTTTTTTTACTATTACCTAATAAATCATAGTAACTTATTTTTACTATTATATAAATTTAGCATTTTTTTTACCTCTTTTTATTAAGTTTTTTTTACTGTTACCCAATAGATCATAGTAACTTATTTTTACTATTATATTGATATGAGTTGTTGTTAATAATTAGACCAATTAGACCAAAAGTTATTCACTATAAAATTGATTACCTTTTAAAAATAGACCAAACCTTATGAAAAACTCAAGCCCAGTTTTTACCTTACATATTATGACCCAAGTTTGACCATTTTCACATGTAAATCAAAGCAAAAACTCTTACCCTCTTACAAACTCTCTTCTTCCTCTCCCACGTATAGATGATACTTCTAGAAAATCTCATTCTCATGAAATATCTCTTCATTTTTTCCCAATTTCAATTCAATATACTTTTGTCTATTAATAATATTCTATGCAATTTATGTAGATAAATTCTCTGTCATCGAGCAGTGCAACAAAAATATATATAAATCTTGAGATCCCTCAGGTTGTTGAAATAATTGACAAGTGCATATTTCTAAAATTTATTGTGGGGCCTGTAGGCCTGATAGCCTCGGCCCATCATATAGCAGGCCCAAGGCCCATGCCGAGGAGCACAAGCTATTTCTGAGAGAGAGGGGGAGAGCCTATTTTCCTAAATCCACGTCGAGGATACCTTGTCCTCGGCCTGACAAAGGTGATTTTGGGGAGAGGCTAACCCCAAAGTAAGCTGTCACTCTCGCATTTAATGCACTCAACTAACCCTCCTGGCCGCATTAATGGGGAGGTGACCCCTTGGCAGGATAACGTTGGTCAGAGTGAGCCACTTGAGTGCCGATAAGGCCTCTGATGGGACGGACAACCAGAAGAAAAGCGAATAGACGATCAACAGATGGAAGCAGGAGATAGGAAGATGAAAACTATAAAAGAAAAGCTAGTAAAGCAAAAAAAGGGGGGGGGAAAAGAGAGAACATTGAGGCCTCCTCGGCCATAGGCCGAGGAGCATTCCCCCATTTTGTAAGGAAACACTTAGCATTTTTTATAAGAAAAAGTTTGTGCATGGTGATCGACGACCAGCACTTAAGCCTGTCAACCCACTCTCTATAAATTTATTGTTTGGGCTTATTGGGCTGAAAACCCAACACTCAATTCAAATTGAGTCCTTACATTTATAATAACAAAAAAGTCTAATAAAGAGCATATACTACCTCACAAAATGCCATTAACTTAATATTTTCTTTTAAAAAAATCAATGATAGGAATGGTAAAAAACATGATCCTATACAAGAAATACCAAAAATACATGCAAAACAATTTTCATAGGAGGATTTATCTTTAAATAATATGAAGACAAAAGTAAAGATAAAATGCATTGAATGATCCTACAAAAAAGGTTTGTTAATTATTTCAAATTATACTCATCATTTATGTATAAAAATAATAATAGATCATATTATTTACATTTTTAAAAAATACATATTAATTTCAAAGTTCATTGCAAGATGTGAACTGCTAGGGTATTGCAATAATAAGTAACATTGATACAACAATAGGTTGGTATTACATTTTGTGCGTACTTTGTGAAAGGAATGGCAAATTACAAACAAGATCATTTTGGTATGCAAAATGTAAAACAAAAATAAATCTTTCTATCCCAAAGTTAGAGGCACTCACATTAATTACATACTCTCCAAATATTTATAATATATTTATCTCACTATAACTACTATATATATAAAATTGCAAACTACTTTAGATACAGGATTCAAATTGAAGTTTTTAATGCAACTAACAAAACAAAGTTTCTGATATTTGATCGAGATGCCGAGAAAATCCTAAATAAATCTACAAGATTGAGATTTTGTTGAAAAATAAACTAAGCTACAACTTATTTAAATTATTGTAAAAATATTGATATTGGAGAAGGAATCTTACGTTATTTGAAAAAAAAAATTAGGAAGAAAAATGGATTTCTCTACGTCATTTGAATGAATTCAATCTAAAAGATGGTTTTAAAAATTATATAGTTGCTAAGATTTTTGATGCGCCTTCAAATGATAAAAAGGTATGGAAGAAAAAAAAAAAGCACAATTCAAACATGCTATGTTAATTCTTTTTGCTGCACTATTCCAAAATTAACAAAAATAAAAAATTTACAAAAAACTGTCACATCATTGAAATTTAATATAAATGCAAATACCTATGAAAAATCTTAGTGACAAAGTCCAAACTTTGTAAGATCTAATCAAGAATCTCTCGGTGACAATTCATTAGTAATTAACACAAATGATGCAACAAAAGGAAAAAAATGATGAAAGCTCAAAAATTGAACAAATATGGATGGACTAAATTTCAAATGTTGAAGATGAAGAAACTGATAATGACAACAAGCGTCACCATACCACAATAACAAAGCATTGAAGAAGAAGAAAAATCGTAATGAAGCTTTTTATTTCATCACATAATAAAAATTAATAATATAGAATGAATTAATATGCTTTTATCAACTTTTATTATACAATATTATTCAAAGTTGATTTCATTATTACTCATTACTTGAACAAAATAATTATAATAGATATATGTGTGCAATTTATAATTATTACTTTTTATGATGACCTCATTACTAATAAAGTTTTATAATAAATATGCTATAATATATGTATAATATTTTCCAAAAACAAATTTACATAAAACATTGTAACATTATCCGTGCATCGCACAGGAAACTTACTAGTATAATAAAATAATAGAATGAGAGAGAGAAGGGGGAGAGAGTGAATGAGAGAGTCAAAGAAGAGAGAGGAAAGAGAAGTGAGAATGAAAATGACTAAAAATATATATACAAACTTACTATTCACAATTGCTAAAACGGGTAAAGCCCAAGTTGAGTGTTTTTGTTGCTAAATAATCTTTTTTTTTTTTTTTTGGGCCGGGGTGGGGGGGGGTTGTGTTAACACCCCAATGCTAATGCTAAAACGAGGCTATGATGTAGGTCACATTCACAAGTCACAACCACACCTAGATTAGATGCCCAACCCAAGTTGTCATTGACAATAAATACAGCAGAGCAGCATGGCAATTGGGTACACGTTCCATATATAACCAATCCTTTACTAAAAAAGAAAATGTCAAACTCAAAATAGAGGATCCTGCAGGATACAACTGCAAATTACCATATATTTTTGTCATTATATAAAGATGATATCAAACATAGAGGAAAAATGCTAGTATCACAATTATTTACACCAATTTTTCCGCAATTTGCTACGTGACAAATTATAACTGGTGGAGAAAATATGATGGATTTATATAGGTTCATGTCTCTACTACTCACAACTCGCCACGTGCTAAGTCGTAGCAAAAGTTGTGTAAAAAGTCGTGGAACTACCATTATTTCGGAGAGATACGTTTTATTGTAATCGAAGTAGAAGATCCTCTCTGACTTATATAGAATCTTAAATCTCTTTTGTTCTGTGCCACCAAGTACAAGGCGTTGTGTTCTGGTTTTACTACCACCAAGGCACCAAGCCGGCAAGTCTCTCCCCTGATCTTGTTTTCGAGGTATATTTCAATCTGATCAATATTGCTAGAAATCTCTGTCCTCTGTATAGCCTTTTCTGTGCATGCATTCATGTGAGTATAAGACTATGCACAACTTTTCTGGCGTTTCCAGAGATCAGTAATGTGGGGTTCTAATTTATGCCTTCAATCCTTTTTTTAATTCTGTTTCTACCTTCCAAGGTTTCAAATTTCAACCTGGGTTTCTGGATTTATCGTGCTCTGGTTATGTTAAGATTGTTTTGTTTGACTCCTTGAGCAATCTTGTTAACTCATCATTCTCATATTATAATACTGTTTTTTGACCATAAGACCAATACTAGGAGTTTCATAGGCCCTGACTTTTAAGAGTTTCAATTCAAGTTATCGTGTTTGTTATTCTTCAAATTGTACTTCCTCTCTTTTTATATTTGTTTGTTTGAGTGTGAGCTTTTAAAGTAATATTGTGATCTAATCAAACCCACATTACCATTTTCAACTCTAACAAACCTAAAGTGGTCCATGCAAAAGCCCCACCAACACAAAATGGGGCTTTCAGCCTATCAACAAAACCAAAAAGAAACCAATAAAAGGTGGATTTTGGAAAATGGGTTATGACTTTCACAATGATGGTACAATGTTTAGGCTTGACGCATCTTTTGTTTGTTCGATTGATTTCGGGTCCATGGATTCTTTAATGATGTATATCTTGTTCCCCAGATTTGTAATCACATAACAATTTTTTATTTTTTATTTTTAATGTGTTAAAGAAATTAGAATGCTTATGTGCTAGTATGGAGGTCCCGCAGGGTCTAATTATATTGTTTTTGAGAGATTCCCTAGTATAATATATAGGAAACGAGAAGTGGAATTTTAATTTAAGTTATGATTCACTGGTTGAGAGTTAACCTCATAAACCATTCTATCAAAGAGTGATTTGAATAATTATGGAGCTCATGATGTCCTTATGCCACTCAAATCATGTTTTAGAAATTGTTATTTATGTTTTGGGCTTAAAGAAAATTTTCTCCATAGTATGGGGTTCTTCAACTAATGTTGGGTGGCAATATTTGTCAGGTGAGACATATATATTGGAAAGCATGCGCATGTGATATGTATGTCCGGTATTTTAGGCGTGGTGCTTGAGTTCTTGATTATTGGGTGTTTTAGGCCTCTTGATTTCATTTTCATGTTCTCTGTTAGGTTACCAACTATTTAGAGAAATCAGATTAAACTGGCGTACAAATTTTTGAGTATTTGGGATTTAAGTGGTTGCTGTAGCATTCTAACTTCTCCATTTATCCTCACCTTTTTTACAAACAAAAAAGCACTAACAAAAGAATCAAGTATAACCTGGACAACTAGTTAGTCATGATGGTTCTTATGATTTCATCTCTGCATTTGATTTAAGCTTTGATTGGTTTTGTAGGTAAGTCCTTGGACAAAAATTACCAAAAATTCCATGGCAGAGGATGATATCTATACACAGGATGGCACCGTGGATGTCAAAGGGAATCCTGCTGAGAGGAGAAAGACTGGACACTGGAAAGCTTGCCGTTTTATTCTTGGTATAATTCTAAGCGTTTTTTGCCCATTTGTCATCACTTATTGCACCATTATTTGATTTGCATTCCTTTGTGGTATCTGATGACCCTGACATCTTGAACTCTATATGATCTGGTCACAGGAAATGAATGTTGTGAAAGGTTGGCATACTATGGGATGAGTACCAATCTGGTGAATTATCTTGAAGATCGTCTCAATCAGGGAAATGCCACAGCCTCCAATAATGTTACCAATTGGTCTGGGACCTGCTATATCACACCATTGATTGGAGCCTTTATAGCTGATGCTTACTTGGGAAGATATTGGACAATTGCCAGTTTCGTAATCATCTATGTTTTGGTAAGTTTATTTCAAACAAAATCATCATCCATACACATGTATGAAAGCTTGAATTGGATATAGGGATGGCATTCCAGCCAAGCTCAGGTGCCTGGGTCTGGTAAATGTCATTGTTGAATAACTTCATTGTAAATTTGATCACTATATTTATATTTGAACCACATCAAGATTTTCAATTTTGGTCACTCTCTTCCTTGTGAGCCACTGTGGAAGCTCCTGTCATTGAATTTCTTTGAATTTACAGCCTTTATATATATATATATATAAATTTCAAATACATCTGAAGTGATTATTATCTTTATGCCAACTTATAATCCTTGCATAAACCCGGTATGACTTTTGAAATAATGATACTCTTGCCTTTGCTGAACAACTCTAATTTTTCTTCTAGGGTATGACTTTCTTAACAGTGACTGCTTCCGTCCCTGGACTAAAGCCATCATGCGATACGAATGGTTGCCACCCAACACAAAGACAAAGTGCAGTAGTCTTTGTAGCACTTTATATGATTGCTCTTGGGACTGGTGGAATCAAGCCATGCGTATCTTCGTTTGGTGCTGATCAATTTGATGAAAGTTTTGAAAAGGAGAGGAAACAGAAGAGCTCTTTCTTCAACTGGTTTTACTTTTCCATCAATATTGGAGCCCTTATTGCTTCCTCAGTTTTGGTCTGGATTCAAATGAATGTAGGCTGGGGATGGGGGTTTGGAGTCCCGGCAGTGGCAATGGCCATTGCAGTTATTTTCTTTTTCTCAGGTAGCCGGTTGTACCGGCGTCAGAAACCTGGAGGGAGTCCTCTTACAAGGATTTTCCGGGTCATTGTTGCATCCTTCCGGAAAGCTCATGTTGAGGTACCTTATGATAAGTCTCTTCTTTATGAGACCGTAGATGAGGAACGTACTATCGTAGGAAGCCGCAAGCTTGTACACACAAACAAGTTAAGGTGAGCAGATTGGTGCGAAGATTATTATAAACTACAATTTTTCAAAAGCTTATCAATTCATAATCAACCAATTAGCCTATTTTTTCTGAGCTCTTTTAAAGATCCAACAGTTTCATTTGAAATAATGATACTCTTGCCTTTGCAAATGCAATATTTAGTAGTTCAACCTGGTTCTATAATTTTCTCATGTAAGTTTATTGTAGACACACAACCCATTTTTTTTGAAATGTAATACTCTGTGCTAGGTACTTAAAAATGTAAATTTGGAACAGTTAGAACCCTCACATCTCAAATGTTTGTATAGCTATCTCTACTGCTGTGATGCAATCATGCAACAGGACATGAACGAGGGGTATTTTCTGATATCTGATCCTATGCTACTATGTTCAATTAATTTCTAATAAAAATTGTCAAATGTCAATTTCCAGATGGTTTGACAAGGCTGCTGTGGAGACTGAAGCAGACCGCACTAAGGGCTTGAATGACCCTTGGAGACTCTGCACAGTGACAGAAGTGGAGGAACTCAAGGCCATTATTAGGATACTCCCAATATGGGCATCTGGTATAGTCTTCTCTACCGTTTACAGCCAAATGAGCACCATGTTTGTTATACAAGGTAACACAATGGACCAACACATGGGCCCTCATTTCAAGATTCCATCAGCATCCCTCTCCCTTTTCGACACTCTTAGTGTGATCTTCTGGGCCCCTGTGTATGACCGGCTCATTGTCCCATGTGCAAGGAGGTTTACTGGCAAAGAACGGGGCTTCACTCAGCTCCAACGAATGGGCATTGGCCTTGCCATTTCTATATTCGCCATGGTCACTGCTGGGGTTTTGGAGGTTGTTCGGCTAAATTATGTTAGAAGGAACAATTACTATGACCTTGAGTACATTCCCATGTCAATTTTCTGGCAAGTACCACAGTATTTTCTTATTGGATGTGCAGAAGTATTCACTTTCATTGGACAGTTGGAGTTTTTCTATGACCAAGCACCTGATGCTATGAGAAGTCTCTGTTCAGCTTTGTCACTCACAACTGTAGCATTGGGGAATTACTTGAGCACGTTGCTTGTTACAATTGTGACACACATCACCACAAAGAATGGGAAGCTTGGATGGATTCCAGATAATTTGAACAGAGGCCATCTTGACTACTTCTATTGGCTCTTGGCCATTCTCAGCGTGCTGAACTTATTTGTGTATCTCTGGATATCTAAGTGGTATACATACAAGAAGGTGGTAGCATTTGGGCAAACAAAGTGAATGTTAGTGGGATTGAAACCTGCTTGTGGTCTTTCATTGGAGTTTTTTTAGTCTTTTACTGTCTATTTGAAAATTGGGTCTTTTTGCCTGGTCTCTAAGACGAGAGTGTTGGTAAATATGGTCTGCAATGTGTTGTTAATTCCTACATAGGTTTTAAGGGGTTTGTTAATTTGCATTTGAATTCTTTTGGAATTTAGCCTGTCATTAATTATTTGTGCATCAAACACTGGTATTGTAATAAGATACTTTTGGATCGTGTTATTTCTCAGTTTTTTTGCTCTTGCCAACTTGATCTGTAATAGACAGGCACAGCCACGCAGCAACATCAACAAACACATGGGTATATTGTAAATTGTAATGTTGAGTTTCTGAACATCAACATCAACTTGATCAATTATCACCTGCTTAATGGCATAATATGTCAACAAATTAACATCTAGGTGTAATTTATATTGTTAATATAAGTCAAAATAATATGTTGACAAATGACAACTTACAACTAGGTGATCATTAGCCTGCCTTGGGCGAAAATCAGAACTATCTCATCAAAAAGTTGGTCAAGAAAATAACAACTAGAGTTACCTGCCTATTTACCCAAGCATAAAGCTTGATGAAGAAATCAAATTGCAACACAGCCACCACTCAAATAATTAAAGGTAGGATGAAAAACATATGTCAAATCAATCTTGTAAGATGAACCATAGAAATTGCGAGCAACACAATTTTCTATAAATTTTTTGACAAAACTTAGATATATTAAAATAACATTACTTTTATATAGATTTATTATTGATATCAGACCATGTCAAGTAAGTTATATTTATATATAAAAAAAAATGTTTAAAAAAAAAATGTGTCTCAAAAAAGATTCAATATGGTATGAGAATTAAGAATCATTCTCATGAATCATGGCCAAAAAATAAAACTGCAAAACATGTTCTGAAAACGTCATGTGGCTATGCACAAAACCGGCATGTCGTTTATTGTAATTAAACGTCACAGTGAGCTATTGCAATTGATGTGGCTGAGGACATAAACGTCATGTCGTTTGGGGCAGAAACTATGGGCAACATGTTTCATGTCCCCTGGCCTAAAGACAACATAATAATCTAAACTTTATCATCCTCAGAAATGGATAATGCAAAAAACAAGAGGTTCAAAACACTTTATACTGTACATATTAAACATCTTCTACCACCTCAAAATCTCTCTCTCTCTCTCTCTTTGTACTAAAAAGAAATAGATAAGATGATTGCTTTCAAAACCATTCAAACCTCTTTCACTGCTACTACCAAACATGCATTTTTCCACACAGCAAGACCCTACACAAAGAATTCTTTCCTGTGTCTCTGCAAGCCCAATGATGACTCCAATTCAGAAGCTTCTTCACCAGAAGGAGATACCCGTAAGCAAGATCTTCTTGCCAGAATAGCAATGCTTCAAGCTCAAAAAGTCCGTCTCACTGACTACTTAGATGAAAGGTCAGCTTATCTAGCGGAATTTGGTGAAGAAACCAACGCTGAGTTCGACAAGATTGGAGAAGATGCCCTCAAAGGACTTGATGAAGCTAGTTCCAGGGTCTGTTCAACTTCTTATTTGTGAATGCAAATTATCATGCAAAATACTTAAAGAAAAAGAAAAGGGAAGAAAACCATGAGAGAATTGAGCTAATTGAATAGATTTCACAGTATAAACCATGCTATAGAGCATGTTAATTTATAGAGAGCCTAATAACCATATTCTTGTCTTAGTTGGTCTAGATTGCATGGCGTGCAGGTAACAAAGTACAGGTTTTGGCTTTGTCAAATGTTTTGGTACCCTAATATATCTAACGAACCACTTCTTATTTGCTTGTGTTGTGCAGATAATGGGGAATATAGAGAGCCGCATGCAAGCTTTTGAGGAATCTGTAGAATTGAACAAGCTGGAGATTGAGGAGAATGAAAACAGGTTAGAAGAGTTTGAAGGTCAGATTGAGAATGATAGGAATGAATGGCTTTTCTTCAAGAACCTGAGGCAAAGCACACCTGCGGATAAAGCAAAAGCTAAGGAGGAAACAGAGAATATAAAAAAGGTTACTAAAGAGAGCGCTGGATCAAAAACTAGGAGGAACATTTACCTTGCATTAATAGGCCTTATAGTAATTAGCATAGCTGATTCTCTCTTGTCTTCTTCGTCTGATTGGGGAAAGGTTGCAGTTTTAGGAGCAATTCTAGTGGCTTTGCTTTCGCAGTTCATCTATGAGCAAAGGATGTCATCAGAAACAGAAAATACAGAAAAGGGAAAGACAGAGGAAGAAAAGAAGTGAATATTATTTGCTATGTTCTATTAATTTTGTGTGTAAAAATTTTAGCCATAATTGTATCAACTGAATATTATGGCATGATACAAAAACCCCAGGTGAAAACTTACAACTTGGGTCTGATACATCAAGCTGTAACTGATTTGTTGATGTCACTAAAATCACCAAATCTCGTGTAACTGAGTTAGCATATCTGATGCTCTATGAGCATTTTTTCCATTGTAAAATTAACACACACAAAATAGCTATAATGATTTCTCATCGTTCTAGCTTGATGAATGTAGATTCATATTCAGCTATATATCTATTTTCAATCCTTTCCTTGACACTTATTTACAAGAGATATCATAAGAGGAAGAATTGCTAAGGTACAGTCAAACAAACCAGCAAGAAAAAAGCCTTAGGCTACACATCTCCAAGGTCCAATAGATAGTAAACAACTTGATATAGCCAACAAAATCAGAACAAAAAGCAGTGTCCAGTTCAGATAAGAAACAGATTTAATTCAGATGAATAAGGTGAGCACTCTTCATTGATTTTTAAGCATTGATGACTAGCACTTCAGATGGGAAACAATTGTGATTCAAACTTATAAGTATGCAATCCTTAATCCTTAGTTAATTTTCACGTGATGATGACCAGCATCAGCCTCTATGGCTAGTACATCCACCTCTTTAATTATGATTTAGTTAACAAAATATACATTGACCGAGAATAGAACATAAGTGCTATAGCAACTAGGATCTGGTGAGCCAACTTGGGGTCCAGGTTTTACAGAGTTCACCAATTTGCCAGCATGATGAAATAGAGTCCTGTGCAGGGAACGTGAAGATAATAAATCCAACCTGCAAAATTAGCACATAAAACTTCCAATAAAGTTAAGGATAGAACATCTCTATTAAAAATGAGCAGGCAAATTCAGGAAAACTCACTCCTACCTCATGTGTATCTATTATTCAGGAGAACAAATTATCTCATTGATGCTGGATACTAGCCTACAAGTACAAGAGAGGTAGAAGCTTTTTAGAGGAAAATGCATGGAAAATCATCCCCTCAAGATCTATATTATGCAAAAGGTTGAACTTGGTCTAAATTAAGCATTTGATGTGTGAAGGGATGCCCCCAATGTTAAAAAAACCACTGCAGAACCCCTCCCTACTTATTCACTGGTCTTCTGATGAGCATATTATCTCAAAGACAATCGTTTTTGGATTCTTTTGATAGTTAATTGGTTTGTAACTGCATACTTTTAAATAAGCTAACATTGTTGCCCATAGTCTAGCTCAATGAACTATTTTTCCATCTCTTCTATCCCTAACTTTTGTTTTTTGCCCATGGATTAGAGATGGTGGTCATTCTCCTTCTTTGTTTTGTTTATTTATTTTATTGTTTAAATGAAAGTCTGATTTGGGGAGGGGGAAAGAAATTGTGTCTCTGATACAAGTGGAAAATATTTTTAAGGAAGTACTTCTTGTATACACATACACACACTCCTAGAAATTGCAAGGACAACATGGCTTGAAGTCACATTTTCAGTGCGATTGTTGAGTGTAAAGGTATGCGGAAGTAGTATGTAATAGACACTATTTTTAAAATAGCAATAAAAACCTAAAATCATGCCTTGAAGTTTCTATTTTAAGGCTATAAATCATGCCTCGAATATGCAATTGCAAGCACAAAAATTTTATTTTCAAGATACAATTTTCAAAAACAGTGCTATAAATTCTTAAATGATTTCAAAATTGTTATATTTGTACTAAAAATTCTTAATTTAGACCCTAAAAAAACTAATCAATGAACTAATTGATTAATAGATAAAGTTATTTATTAGGATAAATTACAAATTACAATCCTAAAGTTTAGGTGTATTTAAATTTTACACATTTAAGTTTCAGAATTTGAATTTTACCACTGAAGTCACATTCTAGTTATGAGGATTATTAGCTTTAAGCTCAAGGGTGAATAAACACAAGGTTTCTATGTAGGTTCAAGGAGGAAAGCTTGTGCGGTTTGCTTCAAATAGGAAACATATTCTCGTAATCTCGCTCAAGCACACAGGTCCAACTATTGCTGGTCGAAATTTTTGCCTAACTTTAATGATCGCTCAAGTGAATCCAGATTTCACTTGACTAAACCTTCAATTCATCAGCATCTTCAAGAAGCTATTTAGAGAATTTAAACTAAATTAATTAGATCATCAATTACAACAGTCTTTAAAACATGTGACGATCCTAACATATATACATATACACACCCCAAAAAAAAAAACTTCTTTCCTTTTTTTTTTTATTAGAAGAATTTTAACATATATTTAGTATTTACGAAAGAAAATTGAGGATAAGATGGTTGAGACTTGTTTTAAGGAAAATATATTTGATTAAAAAACATGGAAGTATTGGTAACTTGCGGAGCAAGCAGTTAGATTAGGACAAAGTGTAGTTACAAAATTGAATTTTAACAAATCCACTTTTGGATTATATCTTTTTCTTATATCCTTCATGTTTGCAAAATTTCAAGAAAATTAAAAATCAGTAGCTATGTCATCAATAAATTTTTTAAATTACAAGTTTTTGTAATTTAAAATTATGCACAAAATATAAGCTTATAGACCATATAGTAAATAATATCCAATTGATACAAAATTTGACATGTGTATTAAAAGCGTAAAGAACATACAATTCAATTGTTAGATATAATTTGGATCAATTATAATTTGAGAATATATATTTTTTATTTTACAAACAAATAAAGATTGTGGGAGGACTTTCGTCTCGACCCCCAATTAGGTATTGTTCACTTTGGGATGAGCAAGAATCGACTTACATCCCACCCGCACAAATTTTCTCAATCCCACATTGGGGAGAGACGCCTTTCACCCTTGTCTTATAAGCCTTTGGCCTAAGGAATTGTGTACCATAATGTGTGTGATCAAAGACTCTTCCTTAGGCCAAAGGCTTATAAGGCAAGGGTGGGAGGCATCTCTCCCCAATATGGGATTGAGTAAATTCGTGTGGGTGGGACGTAGGTCAATCCTTACCCATCCCAAAGCGAACAATACATAATTAGGAGCCAAGACAAAAGTCCTCCCACAAAGATGATAAACTTTAAAAATAAGTCGTAACTGTAATTTTTCTTTTTTTTTAACATGTGTTTGAAAGTGGTGTAGTGGTATAGAGAGAAAAGTTTTGAGTAGGAAAAATAAGATAAACATGAAGGGAAAGAAGGCTAAATTTTAGAAGTTTTTTAAGTTTTTTATTTTTTAAATTGGGGCGTTTTACTTTTATTCAGATGAAAATGGAATAAAAATATGAACCTGAAGGGACAAAAAATCATAAAATTTAGGAGTTCTCTTTTTGAATTCAAAATAAAATCTGTTATTTGACATTTATGACCATATTTCTAAGAGAATTTACCTGTGGGGGTAAAAACCCAAAGTTATGTAATGGGCCTAAGGCCCTAATCGAAGACTAGGGCGTGGCTGAAGAGGAGCAAGTGATTGAGAAAGGACCCAAGTGGGCAAAATATACCTAGAAACGAGCGAAGAGTATAGTCCGAAGAGAGCTTCAGTGGTCCGAAGAGTATGATCTCCTTGGATACGGTGATTCTTGGTCAAGCAAGTACCTAGGTGGTTCAAGTGGCCTTCCTGACGATTCCAATAATAAGGATAAACTTCAAGCATGTATGAAGATGATAAGAACGGATGAATATCTGGAGGAAAAGCTGCTACCACCATATTAAATGCACTGTAGCAACTTTTCTGGCCGCATTAATGTGGAGAAGACCCCTGAACAGTGCACTCTCAACCACCACCACTCATAGAGAACCAAAGAAGAGGTTCGATGGGATATATACTCAAGTAGATGCTCAGATGACTTACAAGTGTACAATCAAGATGATCCAAAAGGCACTATATAATGTGAAAGATCCCCCATAAGAAGGGGATGGAGAAAAATAGAGAGAAGAAAAAGAAGAGAAACTATAGTACAAAAGATTATTAGAGTTCAAAAATAAGATTATAATTTATGAACTATCTCTTCGGATGTTTATTCAGTCAAGCTTTATGAGTGCCTTTATATTTATTTATCTTTGAATCTCATGCTAGTCATTGTTTAATTCCTATCCAGCCCAACTCTTTCACCCACTCTCTACAAATTCATTGTCTTAGGTTCATTGGGCTCAGACTCTAGATCTTTTGGGCTTGAGCCACAAAAATTGACCCTACAATTTGCGCCGTCTGCGAGAAGAGCTTTAGCAAGAGTAGAAGCAACAATTGATGATGGCGGAACCAGGGCAACAACCAGCAGAATCTAGAGCATCCCAACACGTTGATCCTTTTCTTAACTTGGAGTAGAGACATGATCGTGAAGGTAGTGTACACACTACGCATACTGATCGAAGTCAGTCACATGGTGGAAATCACGTGTCTCATGCAGAGAAAAACAAGAACATGCAACTAGAGATTGACAAGCTGAAAAGAGAGTTGTGCCATGCAAAGAGAAGGCGAACATCTTTTTACTCCAAGGATGACTCTGACGATAAGCAGGATGTCTCTTACAGACGTAGGACCAGAACACCAGTTAGTGAGTCTTTCTCTTACTAAGAAGAGCACTATCTACAATGGGAAGACAGACCCTGTAGAACATGTGAGCCACTTCAACCAGAGGATGGTAGTCCATTCTAAAGATGAAGCTTTGATGTGCAAAGTCTTTCTCTCTAGTCTTGGACCAGTTGCAATGAGATGGTTTGACAGCCTGAAAGCAGATTCCATTAACTCCTTCAGAGAACTCGCTCAAGCATTTGGTTCTCGTTTTGTCCCCTGCCGAAGAGTGGCTAAACCCTTAGCTTCTTTGTTATCCTTGAGCATGCAAGAAGGTGAGACCTTGAAAACATACTCAAATAGGTACTAGGAAATGTTCAATGAGATGGAAGACGACTGTGATGGAGTGGCCCTTAATACGTTCAAACTCAGCCTCCCTACTGAACATGGTTTAAGGAAGTCCCTAACTGGTAAGCCAGTTACTAACGTGCGTCAGCTTATGGACCGTATTGACAAGTATTAAAGAGTTGAGGAAGATCAGCAGCAGGGAAAGTGAAAAGATAAGGTCATCTCCCAAGAGAGGAGAGATTTCAGGTCGGATAGATACGGTAATAACAAGCAGCGTAGGGATTTTTCTAGGCAGTCAGGATTAGCAAATCTTCAAGTTGTCAACACTATATTCAAGAGCCAATACATCGAGTGTTAGAAAAGATCAAGAATGAATCATTCTTCAAATGGCCGAACAAGATGGTGGGAAACCCTGAGAGGCGTAATCATAACCTCTATTGCCAGTGCTATCAGGACCACGAGCATACCACAAAGAATTGCAGAAGCCTGTGGGATCATTTGGACCAGGTTGTCCGCGAGGGTCGATTGAAACAACTTTTGCATCATTCCAGCAACCGAAGAGGTCAGACAAACTCGGAGCCCCGAAGAGATGATTCTTCGAAGTCTCCTTTGGGAACTATCAATGTCATCTTCGCAGCACCGAGAAGAACAGGATCCTTGCCATCCAAGGTTATGTCGGTGGCCTGGTTACCCCCAGGAGACTTTAGTCATGGTCCGAAGAGAGTTAAATCGGATACCAAACTGGTGTTAGGATTCTCGGATGAAGACAAGGTTAGGACCATCCAACCCCATAATGACGCTTTAGTGATCACCCTTAGAATTGGAGGGTATGACGTGAAGAGGGTTATGGTGGACCAAGGAAGCGCGGTAGAGATAATGTATCCTGATCTCTACAAGGGACTGAACTTAAAAGCCAATGATTTGGAACCATACAATTCTCCCCTGGTGAGTTTTGAAGGAAGAGTTATTACCCTGAAGGGACAAATACGATTGCCTGTGCAAACTGGTGCAGAAGTAGTAGAGGTGGATTTCATCTATGTGGACGTATATTCGCCCTATACTGTAATTGTAGCCAGACCTTGGCTCCATACACTAGTAGCTGTTTCCTCTACTCTACATCAGAAGGTTAAATATCCATCTGAGAGACAGGTTAGTGAAATTCGGGGAGATCAATCCGTGGCCAAACAGTGCTTAGTGGCTGCCATCCGGCATAAGCCTAAAACTGAGTCCTCGGCCTAGGTCAAAAGGGGTTTATAGCAGTTAAATCCTCGAGCATCGCCCATCAAAGATACAGCCGAAGGTGCTAGGTGCGAAGATTTAGTTAAAGTTACTATCGAAAACAATCTAGAAAAGTTCTTTCAAGTTGGATCTCAACTACCTTTGTAGGAAAAGGAAGCGCTAACAGAGTTCCTTAAAAGAAACCTTGATATATTCGCCTGAAATGCCTACGAAGCCCCAGGGGTGGATCCAGAATTCATATGTCACCATTTGAAGGTTAATCCATTGATTACTCCTAAGAAGCAGCCTCCTCGACACCTATCCAAGGAGCATACTGATGCAATAATAGAAGAAGTAACAAAGCTCAAACAAGCTGGGGCTATTAAAGAAGTTTTTTATGTGGCTAGCAAATGCGGTGGTAGTGAAGAAGAAGAATGGGAAATGGTGAGTATGTGTAGACTTCACTGATTTGAATAAGGCTTGTCCTAAGGATCCATTCCATATGCCAAAAATTGATCAACTAGTAGATACTACTATCGGTCACCCTCAAATGAGTTTCCTGGACGCTTTCCAAGGTTACCATCAAATATTATTAACCTTGGAGGATCAGGAGAAGATTGCTTTTGTCACCCATATTGGGAACTACCACTACAAAGTGATGTCATTTGGTTTGAAAAACGCAGGATCCACCTACCAAAGAATAATGACGAGGATGTTTGAGCCACAGCTGGGTAAAAGTATCGAGATTTACATAGATGACATGGTGGTGAAAAGCAAGATCATCTCTGAACATGTAAAGGATCTTGAAAACATTTTTGAAGTTCTAAGGAGGTACAAGCTACGTTTAAACGCTTCCAAATGCTCATTTGGTGTGGGGTCAGGCAAATTATTGGGGTACATGGTGACTCACAGGGGAATCGAAGTTAACCCTAATCAGATAAAGGTCATCAACAATTTACAAGCTCCTCGGAATCCCAAAGAAGTTCAAAAACTGACAGGAATGACCACTGCTCTGAACCGATTCATTTCTCGATCAGCAAATAGGTGTAAACCTTTCTTTTCATTGATCAACAAATGGAAAGGATTCGAGTAGATTGAAGAGTGTGTTTTGGCTTTCTAACAACTTAAAGACTATTTAGCTCGACCGCCAATCATGTCCAGTCCTGAGCCAGATGAGGTCTTATTTGCCTACATTGCTGTGGCCCCTTATGCTGTGAGTTTGGTGTTAATACGAGTGGACCAAGGTGTACAAAGGCCAGTTTACTACTTGAGTAAATCATTGTATGAGGCAGAGATTCGATATTTGCCATTAGAGAAAGCAATCCTGGCAGTAGTACTCGGCACTCGGAAGTTGCCTCATTATTTCCAAGCGCACACAGTGGTTGTTCTTACCCAACTTCCACTCAAAACCATACTTAGAAGTGCTGACTACACAGGGAGAATAGCCAAATAGGGCACTATCCTAGGAGCTTTTGACATTAAGTATATGCCACACACCTCCGTAAAAGGGCAGGTCCTCGTAGATTTAGTAGTTAAGTTTACTGAGCCCTCGTTAGAAGAATTGATACCAACACAGGACATGGATGGAAAATCGATTGGCGTAATCTCCTAGAAAGGCCCTTCATCCTGGGAAGTATATGTAGATGATGCAACAAACTAGAAAGGATCTGAAGTGGGGATAGTGTTAATATCTCCAGAAAGAATCGTTATTGAATAATCGCTAAGATTAAGCTTCACGGCCACAAATAATGAGGCTGATTATGAAGCTCTACTGATGGGAATGGCTATAGTTCAAAGGATGGGAGGAAAGTTAGTGGAGGTGTTCTCAGACTCAAGGCTAGTCGTCGGATAAGTACAAGGAGAATTTAAGGCGAAAGATGAACGAATGCAGGAGTACTTAAGCCAAGTTAAATGCTTGCAGTCGGAATTTGAATCTTTTAACTTACTGCACATCCCCAGAAGTGGAAATGCACATGCTAATTCTTTGGCCACGCTCGCCACATCCTCGGCGCAGGATTTGCCTAGAGTTATCCTCATCGAAGACCTGCATATGCCTAAGGGAACAAGGAGTGAGGTTATTCAAGTTCATCAAATCAGAGTTGAGTTCAGTTGGATGGATCCTATAGTTAAATTCCTGGAGGATGATATTTTGCCTGAAGAGAAGCTGGAAGCCGACAAAGTTTGGAGGAAGGCAACTAGATTCTGGTTATTCGAGGACCATGAATTGTATAAACGCTCCTACTCAGGACCATACTTATTATGCATGCATTCTGAAGCAGCCGAATCACTTTTGGAAGAATTGGATGAAGGAATTTGTGGAAGTCATACTGGAGATAGATCTTTGGCTCACAAGACCATTACTCAAGGTTATTGGTGGCCGAATATGCAGAAAAAAACCCATGAATATGTTAAAAACTGCGATCAATGTCAACGATTTACACTAAATATACATCAACCAAGTGGAGTCCTTAATCCACTATCTAGCCCATGGTCATTTGCTCAATGGGGCTTAGATATAGTGGGTCCATTCCCTAAGGCTGCAGGAAATAAAAAGTATCTTCTGGTCAGCACAGGCTATTTCACCAAATAGGTTGAAGCTGAGCCTCTAGCCAACATCAAGGATGTCGATGCAAAGAAGTTTATCTGGAAAAATATTGTCACTCGGTTTGGAATTCCCCATACCCTCATCTCTGACAATGGCCTTCAATTTGATAGTAAAGCATTCAGGAATTTCTGTGTTGAGTTGGGGATCACGAATAGATACTCCACCCCTACTTATCTCCAAGGGAATGGGCAAGCAGAAGCTGCTAACAAAGTCATAGTAAATGGACCAAAGAAAAGACTAGATGACGCAAAAGGCAAATAGGTAGAAGAGCTGCCACACGTACTTTGGACATACAAAATTACGCCTCGTAGGTCTACTAGAGAGACCCCCTTTTCGATGACCTTTGAGGCTGAAGCTGTCATACCTCTAAAGACTAGATTCCCAACAGTAAAAACCAGCTCATTTAGTCCAACCGGTAATGGTGAGCTATTGGAGAAGATTTTGGATCTGATTGATGATAAGAGAGAAAATGCAATGGTCCGATTAGCACATTATCAACAAATGCTCAGGTAGGGCTATGATGTCAATGTAAAGCTAAGACCTCTAGAACCTGGTGATTTGGTGCTCAGGAAAGTTGTGGGCACTACAAAAAACCCTGCTTGGGGAAAGTTAGGACCCAATTGGGAAGGGTCATATCATATTACCTCAGGGGCTGGCATTGGGGCGTATTTTTTGGAAGACTTACATAGTTATGTAATACCACGCCCTTGGAATGTAAACAACCCCAAAAGGTACTATTATTAATCGAACATTTTCTTTAATCAATATGCCAATTTATTATATAAAATTTTTGGGCAAGTGTTTAAACTTAAATCCAATCATGCATGAAGTCCTCGGACCAGATGATTTGGGTTAGTTAACACTCCGTTGCAATTTTCCTAAGTGTTTAAACTTAAATCTAATCATGTCTAAAGTCCTCAGACCAGATGATTTGGGTTAGTTAACACTCCGTTGCAGTTTTCCTAAGTGTTTAAACTTAAATCCAATTATGCCTGAAGTCCTCGGATCAAATGATTTGGGTTAGTTAATACTCCATTGCAGTTTTTCTAAGTGTTTAAACTTAAATCCAATTATGCTTGAAGTCCTCAGACCAGATGATTTGGGTTAGTTAACACTCCGTTACAATTTCCTTAAGTGTTTAAACTTAAATCCAATCATGCCTGAAGTCCTCAGACCAGATGATTTGGGTTAGTTAACACTCCGTTGCAGTTTTCCTAAGTGTTCAAACTTAAATTCAATCATGCTTGAAGTCCTCGAACCAGATGATTTGAGTTAGTTAACACTCCGTTGCAGTTTTCCTAAGTGTTTAAACTTGAATCCAATCATGCCTGAAGTTCTCGGACCAGATGATTTGGGTTAGTTAACTCTCCGTTACAATTTTCCTAAATGTTTAAACTTAAACTCAATCATGCCTTAAGTCCTCAGACCAGATGATTTGGGTTAGTTAACACTCCCTTACGATCCTCCTAAGTATTTAAACTTATTTGAGTAAATGCCAGCTTATGATAAATCTCTTTGGCCACGCACTCAATACAAAGTTAGTGCTCAGAAGTATTCTCCATAAATATTCGAGAAAAACTGTAAGATCTTCATATCATTCATTGCTTTTAATGTTTATTAATAATTCTTACACAATTAGCTTCTTCCAGTATTAGAGTAAATTGTTTGCATCATTAATATGATATCATTGTTAAGTTTGCCTATGTTATATTAACTACAAGTCAGTCATTTGCAATAATAGTAAATTTCATAACATGTACAACGAAGACAGAAAATAAAAGAACAATTTCATTAATTAAAAAGAAAGTACATTACAATCCCTTACATTAAAAAAAAATAATAATAAAAAAAAAACAACTAAAAACTAACTAATACAAGTACGAAATAGAAATTTTTAGATATCTAAGTCTTCGTCTGAGGAGCCAAAGGGTCAGCAGTATGGCTGGGCTGGGTAGCAGCATCCATGGTCTAATCCTCAGCCTGCTTGCCCTGGTCTCCAGTCTAACTAGACTTTTTGGGTGCTTCAGTAGGATCAGGAAGGGTCTAGTCGACTATAGGCTACTCCGAAGCTTCTGGGAGTTCGCAAATGTCTAGGTAGTAGAAAACACTCTTAGGCTGCCTCAAGTCAGCCTCTGGAGGGACCTCAGTAGCTTCAAGGGTTTTATCCCAAGTTACATCACAGTATTCTCTGCAGACCTTTGCGAACTCCTCAGTGAGTCTGAGTTGGGTCTCCTCCACCCCAAGAGTATATGCTACCTGTCTCTCAGCCTCCACTGCCTCTTTGGCCAGCTGAGCATCTTTCTTTGCCAACTGAGCAGCTTCCTTGGCTTTCTATAGTTCAGCACGAAAACCTTTGACCAACTCTCTCTCTGTCTCTAAATTGATCTCGGTCATGCGCAACTGCTTGCGTTGGTCTTCGGCCTACTTTTCAGCGGTCTTCAGGCCAGCATCAAGATTATCCCTTTGGCTTGTCATACCTCTCAACTGCTCAAACAGCCGAGAATAATCTTCCTTCAGACTACCCAGAGATTTTTCAACCTCAGACCGAGTGTGAGCCTCGGCCTGGGCTTCATTAAAAGTTCTTTTATTCCACTCTTCAGCCACATAAACCTGCTAGGTAATCTATATAGTAGAAGGAAAAATTTCAATATAAAGTAAAAAAAAAAAATTTAATTAACTAATCAACATTTTAATTGAAAAAATGGACTAGTTCACTTTCCATGGCCAAATCCTTTTTGAGGGATAAGAAGAGTTCATACTGGCTAAAGAGCCTGTAAGACTCCATATCCTTCGAAAGGAGAAGTGGCTACTCCAGGGTTTTAGCAACTAAACTTGCCCTCCCCCCATGGTAATTCCTGAGGAAGGTATCCCAAGGGATGAGAGCACCGTCCAGCTCCAGCTTAGGGGACCAAGTGCGCTGCCCTCGGTGCAACTTAGCGACAAGAGCTTCATCTTGGCTCTCAGTTAACAAAGCCCTTTTGCTCTGCTAGCCCTTATCTACTTTCTATTGCTTTGCCCCTTTTGGAGGCACCACCTCCCTCTCTTCATTATCCATAATGGACCTCTTCTTCTTCGGATCTGGCAATGGTTTTAAGCCGAGATCAAAGGAAATTTGAGGAGGTGGTGGAGGAAGATTAACAGCTGGTTGAGACGTACTGGTCTCTTTGGCCCCAACTTTTTTAGTTCTATTCTTCATCAAGTCCTTGAGACTTGCCATGTCTTCCTCTTCTGAAGAATCGTCCAGAATAACAGTTATCAGGACTGGAGGGAGAGCACTGGATTGCCTGTCAATCTCCTCTTCAGCGTCCGAGATCTGAACGACCTGTACCCCTTCTGAAGCCTCTTCTTCAAACTAGAACTAATCGATCTGTTCCTCAAGCAAAGAGGTTGAAGAAGCGACTCCTTCTCTTTCTGCAGCTACTTCAAGAGTAACCTGTTGAACTGGCTGTATGAGCTATGGTATGGCTTGCAGATTTGGATGAGGTGTGGGGGCGAGATCGAACAGCGCTAGAAAGTTGCGCCGAGAGACATCTATTCGGTTAATCCAATAGTCCCCTTACATTATAGCTAAGCCGAGGAGTAACGTGTGTTTTATCTGTTAACACCATAATAGAATTCAATCAGAAACTTGAAAATACCGATACAAAGAGAAGAAAAATCATTAAAAAAAAAAAAAAAAACAAAAACAACAACAACAACAAAGGGTCCAAATCTATTGTTAGGAAACCTAAATCTAGGATGTCCCACCTGGCTCTCCTAGCTCGGTTGGGCAATGAAGACAGTCATGACATGCGCCCGAGACGATTAGATAGTCGTCTTTCATACCTTTATTAGATCTAGGAAGGTAGAAGACGAGCCGAACAATGTCGGATCAGGATTTAAGATAATATCCCCCTCCTTTTTTGGCTATAACATTCGTACATGTGTACTACGTCAAGCCAGGTGAGCCCTAGTCCTAAGTGACGATTCAAAGCGTCATTGTCCTTAGGATCCTAAAGACGTTAGGCGCGCACTAGTCCGGACAAAACTTGTGGTTACGAAGGTAATTTTTGGTAATAGAACTCATACGGAGAGTCATTCCCCCTTCTATGAATGCTATCATAGGGATTACGACTTCTCCCTCTCTTCGGTCAAATACTATCCTTTCTGTGGGACAATACCTCAGGTTTACTCCCTGTGGTATGTCGTATGTTTACTTAAATGCCTCTATTAAGGTAGGACTGTCGACAAGATACTGAAATTTACCCTTTTTTGGTTAAATAGAGGGAGACAGAGAGTAATAACTGAGAAATGAGAGTTTGAGGGCCGAGAGCGTTGGCCGAGAAGAGAATAAAAGGTTTGAAGGGATTAAAACTTACACGAATAGGGTTGGGGAGTGATCCTTAAATTCTTGGAAGGATTTACGTGAATTTTTGCAGAAATGAGATGGATGATTTGAAAAGGCTGATGAGCTTGAACATTTGGGTTCACTAGAGAGTAAGAAATCGCAAAGTAAAAAAGAGAGAGTATTCTTTGAGGCCTTATATAGGAGCAAGAAAATGGGTGGGAGTTATCCCGCCCAAATTCTGAGGAACAACATCGTCCGTTGGATCGATCATCCACCGTTGGATGCGAGAGACAGAACGCCGCCTGGAGTAATTACTATCGCATCGTGAATACCCAAACAGCAGCGGCAATAATGAAGCGCCCAGATTTATGCTCACGTGCATGTAAACTCAGGTATTCTTCGAGTTTTTATCTTTTATTTTCTGTATCAAATCAAAATCTCATTTTTTTCTCCTCGGATACGAGGGAAAAACTAAAATTTTAAGGGGCTATTATGGGAATAAAATCCCAGAGTTATGTAATGGGCCTAAGGCCCTAATCGAAGACTAGGGCGTGTCCGAAAAGGAGAAAGTGATTGAGAAAGGACCCAGGTGGGCAAAATATACCTAGAAATAAGCGAAGAGTATAGTCCGAAGAGAGCGTCAGTGGTCCGAAGAGTATGATCTCCTCGGATACGGTGATTCTCGGTCAAGCAAATACCTAGGTGGTTTAAGTGGCTTTCCTGACGGTTCCAATAATAAGGGTAAACTTCAAGCATGTATAGAGATGATAAGAACGGATAAATATCTGGAGGAAAAGCTGCTACCACCACATTAAATGCACTGCAGCAAATTTTCTGGCCGCATTAATGTGGAGAAGACCCCTGAACAGTACACTCTCAACCACCACCACTCACAGAGAACCAAAGAAGAGGTCTGATGGGATATATACTTAAGTAGATGCTCAGATGACTAACAAGTGTACGATCAAGATGATCCAAAAGGCACTATATAATGTGAAAAATCCCCCATAAGAAGGGGATGGAGAAAAATAGAGAGGAGAAAAAGAAGAGAAACTATAGTACAAAAGATTGTTAGAGTTCAAAAATAAGATTATAATTTATGAACTATCTCTTTTGTTGTTTATTCAGTCAGGCTTTATGAGTGTCTTTATGTTTATTTATCTTTGAATCTCATGTTAGCCGTTGTTTAATTCCTATCCAGTCCAGCTCTTTCACCCACTCTCTACAAATTCATTGTCTTGGGTTCATTGGGCCCAGACTCCAAATCTTTTGGGCTTGAGTCACAAAAATTGACCCTACATTACCCTTTATTAATGAAGATATTTTTAAACTACATAAAAATTCAGTTCAAAAATGAGAATCCTCTTATATATAGTACTAGTCTCTAAGCACGCACTCACATGCATGCTCAAAGGCTCTTTTATATTTTTAGGTAAAAGTTGATAATCTGCATCTATTATAATTTAGAATTTTTTTTAAAATTTTTTAAACAAATAAAAAGTATAAACTTTAAAGATAAGCGATAATTTCTTTTTTGAATGTGAATCCTAAATTTTGGAAGTTCTCTTTTTGAATTTAAAATAAAATTTGTTATTTGACATTTATAACTCTAAATGAAGTTACCCTTTATTAATTAGGGTATTTTTGAACAACATAAAAGTCCATTTGAAAGAGAGGAATCCTCTTATATTTGGGATTTGCTTATTTCACTGAAATTAAAAACTTGTTGCTAAAAGTACTGTAAATAAATGTAAAAGTTAACTGAAATAGTATAGTGAGACTCATGAATAGTAACAAAAATAAGATGAATAGTAAAATAAGTTGGCAAAATTAATCATGCCAAATAGACACATAGTAGAGACTAGACTCATCATATGCGCTTTGCGCGTGCAATAATGCTATTTCTTTTTCTTTTTTCTTTTTTTTATAGATATTTATTTGTTTTTTTGGTTTAGTGTTATAATACTTAAAATTGATATATTTGCATCTTAAAAATGATATATAAATAACCATGTGTATTTTTTTTTTTTTTTTTAAAAAGAATGAGGTAAGGTAACATGGAATAGTGTTTAAAAATGAGATAAAAAACAAAAGAAACCTAATGGTACATTTGAATTTATTGATTGGGGTAAGAATTGTGATAAGTAAAAAATTTTAAAATTTGAACAAAAGAAAGATGATATATGTGGATGGATGAAGATTTGTGATAACTATATAGAATTTGGATAACAAAAATTTTGAAATGTTTTAAAGAATTTAAAAAAAAAAAAAAAAACCATAGATATTTCGGAATAAGAATGAGTAGTTTTTACGTGAGGTAGTTAGGTTTTTTTTTTTTTTTTTTTTTGGAAGAAGTAATTTTGTATTTTTTTTATAAAGATAATTGAAATATTTGAATTCAAATAGATAACAAATACATATAGGAATCAAATATTTGAATACAAATGGGTTGTGAGAATAACAGTTTTTTTTTTTTTTTTTTTTCTTTTGTATGTGAGATAGTATTACTGTTTTAACTTTTTTTGCTTTTTTGTAGGAAAAAAATTAAACTGAAGGATATGTTATTTCAAAATTTGTATGAGGATATTTTGGTACGTTAAAAATTGAAGATGAAACAGGGAAATCCTCTTATTAATAGTATAGATAGAAGAATAAATAGATAGATAACTAGAATATATATATATTAACATTAAAAAAATTAATTCGGAAAACATGCATCAATAGCAATTTCCAAATTTCGTGGAAGAACCAAACTAAAAATGTCGATATCAAAAGCAATATTATATTTTCTAATTTAGTTTTCAGAGTTACAAATTCATGAAGCGTAAGCTCGTCAGTAACGTTCGTCAGATAGAGGTGATCCTTCAGCTTTCACCGATGGTCACCAGTGTGGTGTCTGCCAAAATGTCTCCGATGCCAAAGTCAGTATATGGAACTCTCTTCAAAGTAAAACAATATAAAATGAACAGAATCAAAGAAAAATCTCCTTCCTTACTTGCATCTCTCTCCCCCTCGTTCGTGGGAGTGTGTGGGCTTTATATATGCTCTCATGGTCTCTAGCCGTTGGAGTAGTTATGGAGGTCTTAATGCTCCTCTTGGTAACGTTTTGGGGCTGTGTAATGAGGCATCAATGTCTTCAAACGGTTCATACAATTGGAGGTATAACCGCTTAGTTGATTGTATTAAATGGCCTGGATACCTTCGTCAGTAGTGTTGTCTTCTACGTCGTCTGTCCTGAGGGTATATTCGTCTATATTGAAGGACTCGCCCATATAGGATAGACTTACCAGTTTCGTCAGCACTTATCGGTCTCGTCACAAATAGTGTTAAAATATGTTAATTTCATGTTCAAATGATTTAGAACTCTTTTTTTTTTAATAAAATAATCCAACATTAAACAAATTCTAATTAGATAGATAAATTATTTTCTATAAATTCTCGAATTTAATTTCTTTCTTGATACTTATTGATTGAATTTTTGTTAATTTTTTCAAGTGACAATATATGCTTTTAAAAGCCAACATTTTTTTCTTCATATCATACTTTTAAATTTTAAAAGTAGCAGTCCCGTGATTTGCACCACTTTGGTCCAATTCAATCAACTTCGGTCTATTTGGTCAACTTTGGTCAATTTCAGTATTTTCAGTCTAATTCAGTCCATTCGGTCCAATTGGGTTTACTTTGGTCTAACTCAGTCCAATACTTTTTACTTTGGTCCATTTTGGTCTATTTTGGCCTACTTTGGTCCATTACGGTCCAATTCAATTGATTCGGTCTACTTTGTCCATTTCGATCAAATTCAGTCCATTTAGCCCAATTTGGTCCATTTGATACATTTACTTAAAAGTGGGAAAAGACAAGTTTGGGTTGATAACATAGTTTTAAACACAGGAACGGTCAAAGAAGCGAAAATTGTTTAACTTTAAGTTTTTACCAACTGAAACACTCGTTTTCCCGATTTTACCGAACCGGAATAGGGTTCAGTTCTTGGTTGAACTAGTTAGTTTGATCCGATTTTTAAAACCATGGGTGAGTACCTATTCTAAATCTAAATTATTAATATATATATATATATATATTAGGTAGTGATATTTCCTATATAATTGCAAGTAGAAATCTTGAAAAATATTTTAGCGCTTAGGGTTTGCTGTTTAGAGGCAAAATAGATTTTGAATTGATGCTAAGTGACTGTTTCATTTCAAATCCTAGAACATAGGTTGGATAAGAACAGAAGAGCCCTATATTTTCTATAATAAAAAAAGTTAATAACATATCAACAAAACCTAAAATCAAATAGGAAAAAACAAACCCATTTAGTTGATACTTGATATTTGATAAATAAAAAAAAAAAAAAAAATCAAGTCATTGAAAATGCAAAAAACCAAGAAAACAAAAACAATGAAGTTGATACTTGATATGATTGTAGGTTGCATGTTTTGTTAAAATAATACGATTTTTTTTTTTTTTTTTTTTTTTTTTTTTGTGTTGAGAAAACACTACAAAAAGTTGATAAGAGAACAGATAATTGTTTGTTCTTATCTAAAGAATTGCAATTTGGTACAATCATGGGTTCTAAGCCCAATTTAGTTTTTAGAGTTTTAAAAAAAAAAAATTGTATATTTTTTTAAACTAATTACAACTTATTTTCTTTTTAGATAAAGCAAGTAAGCAGCCTAATATTAAACAAATTCTAATAAAATTAGATTTCATCCTCTCTAAACAAAATATAATCCAACCATGTACTGTTGAACTTTCTCTTGCATTTGCACATTTTGGCGACTAAAATAAATTTTTTATTTTATTTTACCAATTTTAATTGAACCACATATAATTTCGCTTTATCATCAAGCCATAAGACACCAAATGATTTTTGGAGTAAGAAGGCTTTGAATAACAAATCTTAGGCAAAGTTTGAACCACAAATCTTTTATTCGACCGCAATTAATTTTACCAGTTAAGTTAATTAGAACTAACATTTGTTTGTAGTGACCAACAAAATACAAATAATTTTATATTTTCCAACAACAATTAAACTTAGTGTAACTAGGTTTTTGAATTCAATTGGGGAACTTAAAGTTATGCATCTAATATATTGTATACAAGTTTTACTCTAAAACAAAAGAGTAACATTACAGCCACAAATTTTTTTACTAACATTTTTACAAATTGTTGAGGTGAAAAATTCTTACTGATTCTTATCTGGGCCCATTATTTACATCACTTTTTTACTTACCAATAATCACTAACCACATCAGCAATTTGTAAAAAAAAAAAAATGTAGCTGTAGCATATTCCAAATAAAAATTTTCCTAAAACTATTAGGAAAATGTTAGAGATACAAATTTTTTTATAAAAACTTTTACAACCTGCTAATGTGGTGGATGATTATTGGTAAATAAAAAAGTGATGTTATTGGTGGGCCTAGATAAGAATCAGTAAGAAGTTGGCCACAACAACAATTTGTAAAAATGTTGTAAAATAATTTGTGACTATAGCATTACTCAAACTATTATATCATCAAAGAATTTTGATTAGATCACTATAAGGTTCATTGGATTATTGTGAGCCTTACTAACACCATAACATACTTAGAATTAAAGATTTGTTTAAGATTTATAGAGTTGGTTTCCAAGTAAAAGTCTTTAAAGATTTGGTAAGATCCTATAGAGTTTGTTTCCTATTAAAAGTCTTCTTTAGGGTTTCACAAGGTTTCACTATATAAATACAATTGTTCTCCTTAAACATATCCACCCAAAGTTGAAAAAGGGAGAGAGAAAATAGGGAGGAGGGACAAGTTGGTCCCATGAGTTCTACAACTTCAATCAAAAGGTATGCCTCCAATCTTACTAGAAATTTAGTTATTATTTTTTTTAAGCAAAGCAATTAGAGTCAACATTAATTATTACTTAATAATTTTATTCTTAAAATTGGGGCAAATCAAGTAATAAGTTGATTTTTTCCCGATATCAAGCCGAATCAAATAATAAATTTTTTGTAATTCCTCGATCTTTTAAGTTGATTAATAGCTTGTTTAAAAAACTGTAATCGACCCAAGCTTAGCCAATTTTAATATAAGATGTTGTTCTACTATTCTATAATTTTTTAACCCATCATCCTACTTCTCCCAAAATTGTTTTTACTTTTCAATTTTTGTTTCCTCTCCATATGATCCCCTCTCACTCGTTTTTATTTGCCTCTCACCAGTCACCCCCTTGTGGCTGTTACTTCTAATATTTATCTGTTTTAATTATTTTTTTTAATGTTTCCTTTATCTTTGTTGTTCCTATTTTTTAATATTTTTATAGATACTAGAGACGGGCTCCTTTGTTTTGTTTTTCTTTTTTATTCTGAAAAGTGAAAACAAGAAAAAGAAAAGAAACATCTATTCACTTCTCCGTTGGGGATGGGGGCGTAGTTTTCCAGGTCCAATTCCATTCTGTCTAATCCAAACTTGTCATCCCTAAAGGATAAAATTTGCAAATATCGAAGTCCTTGTGTTTCAAATTGCATATTTTTCCTCAACCCGCCACATTCTTCTTTCTATACCAACAGTTCCCCTCCACTGGTGCAAGCAGAAAATTGAACCACCCAAGGTATATATAACAATCTCAGTGATTGTAAAAGACTCAATAAAGCCAATGATGATTAGACTATTCTTTAGATTAGAAGGAGATTTGACAGCCCAACCATAGTATGTTTAGAGAAACAACATCCTATTTCAAAGGCTAAGATTAAGGCAAAGTTCAAAATTAGCGTTATGCTTGTTAATTAGGTTTTGTATATTTTGTTTGTTTATTCTAGAGTCAAAGGGTGTTTTAGTAATTTTATATTTTTTTGGGGTATGGATCATAGTTATGGGCAATGAGTTTTTTTTTTTTTTTTTTTTTTTTTTTTATTAATAAGCAAGTCGTATGTGTTGTTTATGGGATTTTTTTTTTTTTTTTTTTTTTTAATTTATTAATAAGCAAGTCGTATGTGTTGTTTATGGGTCATTATATACAGGCTTTGGTTTAATTCAAATAGGCTTTGGTTTAGTAGTCAAAGTAGAAGACTAGTACTACTAGGAGAAGTTAAGAAGTTTCTCAAAAAAAGGAGAAGTTAAGAACATGATCTATATAAGTGTTTAATTGTATTCAAACAAGTGAGAGTTGATTAATAAAATTGAGAGTTTTGAGTAGGGAGCACGTTGTTCTTAGGGTTTCTACATGAAGGACAAAATCTTCAAATTAATTTTTGGCAATTTTATGTTATCATTTCCTTAATTTTAGGCTTCTTTTGAGTTTAGTGAAATTAGGGTTTTGTCTTTTTAGTATTTATATGTTGTGTAGCCTCCAGAAGCAGCCAGATTATTATCAAAGTTTTTTTTCTATTTTCTTTGGTGGATTCAAGACCTCTCTTCTTGTGGATTCAAGAAACCTCTCGTGAATTCGAGGTTTACTATAATAAGCTAACAGTTTAGTTTTTGTTCTATCAAAAAGTGCATCTTGTGAGTTTTCTTTAAGCTTTCGCGACATTAGTTATTTTCCTCCTTCCTTTCTCTTCTTTCTATCTTCTTTTCTTCTTCTTTTTTTCCTCGATTACTGTCATCGGCATTGTTCACAAGTATTGTTTATTATTTTTTAAAATCTATTTTTATTTTTTTCTTCTTTTTACAACCATAAATCTAACTTTTTCTCTCTTGTACCCTAATCTTTCTTATAAAAGGATTCTAAACTCCAAAATCCACAAATCCTCTTGACCCTTAACCCACCATAACCACATATAGAAAAAAAATTTCTTATTTGTCATGCGTCGAGATTTTGTTGCCCCATGCACTTGAATAAATTATCCAATTTTAAGGTTTAGGGTTTTGGTCAAATAATATATTTTTGGGAAAACTAAACCATGTAGTTTAGAGGTGTAACAAATTAAACCATATAGTATCAACAGTAAAAAATAAATAAACTTCAAATTTTCAAAAGTAACAAACCAAGCCATATTATTACAAAAGTAACAAATAATCCTATAATATTTTAAACCTTTGGTACATATTAAATTCTAAATACAATGCTTTTAATTTGTTACTTTTGAAACTCTATACTTTAATTTCTTACTTTTGAAAATATAGGATTTAATTTGTTACTTTTTAAATTTTATAATTTAATTTTTTATTTTTGAAACTATAGGATTTAATTTATTATACCCTTAAACTATAGGATTTAGAATGTATTTTACCTTCCGTCCAAAAAAAAGAATGTATTTTACCTTATATTTTTTAAGGGGAAAATTATACCTTTAGTCACTGAAATGTGGTGTAAGTTCAGTTTTGGTTACTCAAATACAAAAAGTTCGAACTTAAATTTTATAAAGGGAAAATTTTGGTCCTCAATTTTATTTATTTATTTAGTATTTACAGGAGTGACAAGTAGTAGGTTTGAGTTCGGAAAAATCAACCTAAGACTACCTACCAACCTTAAAAGTTTTCTATATTGGGTATGACTTTTTTACATATTCTGAGACACCATTTTTAAGGGACCAAATTAAACCAATCACATATTTAAGGGATCAAAATCAAATTTCCCTATATTTTAGGGATGAAATTGTTCCTTTTTTTTAAATTTGAAGGACCAAAATCGAACTCTAGCCCAATTGTAAAGAACCAAAGGTGAATGGCCCTTTTTTAAAATGTTCTAAACATGCTCATAGCTAACTCTAATAAGGGTCCATTTGTCCTTGCTGCAGGGATTCAAGAGGATTATTATGAAGGCAAAGCATTGCTAGAATGGCAATATCGCGAACTCGTAATAATTATGACCAGCAAAGGAGAAGTGAGAAAGGCATTTTGCCAAACACATCTGCTGCTGATATAGACATGTTGGTGTGGTGGAAAGGACTTGCCTTGGACCCTTGCAATCCAAAAGCAACCGAGTATTCATTTCGAAAATTTTGGAATCAAAGCCTCAAACTCCGGAATTCATTGTTTTTGTGTAATGGGGAATGTCAGAAGGTAAGAGCTCAACTAAAATTGTTTGCTTTTTTTATTATTTTTTCTTTAGAAAAAATTATGACGAGGAAATGGATAAGTAAAAAGATTAGATATATGGTTCTAACTAAATAAAAACCCTTCAACCTAAAAGGTGTATGAGGAAGAACTCTAGAACCCACCAAATAAATGAAAATAAAAATTGGACAAGGTTTAGCTACAAAATTGGTTGTAGGCTTAGGTTACAAACTCACTTAATATTTTTTATTGGAGGTGAATTTTGACAAATCTATCATTAGATTACATCTTCTTCTTATATCTTCCATGTTTACAAAATTTCAAGAAAATTAAAGATCAATAGCTATGTCATCAATAAATTTTTAAATTGCAAGTTTTGTAATTTAAAATTATGCATAAAATATAAGATTATAGATTATATAGTAAATAATATTTGATTGACACAAAAATTGACATGTGTATTAAGAGCGTAAAGAACATATAATTCAACAGCTAGATTTTCAAAATATGCAATAATATTTATTTTATTGAGTGAGTTTGTAGCCTAAGGTTACAACCAATTTTGTAACTAAACTTTATCCATAAAAATTTATTGACTGTTATTGATGATAGACTTTTTATTCTTAATTTACAACATAGGTGAGGGTTTAAGTTAGTTCAATTCATATATATATATATATATAATCGTTGAACAAGAGACTTGAGTTTTAGAGATCGCAAAAATTCTCATCCCGCTTGACCCACCGTGCCCCACCCTGCCCTGCACGGATTTTCCCCACCCTAAAAAGTTGATGGGACTGAACAAGTTTTGCTCACCCCACCTCATTTCATAAAAGAAGAGCAAATTAAAGAGAGATGGAAAAATTATTTTGATAAACTTTTAAATTGAAACAATATGAAAGATTAGAGCGATTTTGTTAAACTAATGGAGGATAGAAACCATATGTTTATTACTTTGCAAATTTGCCCATTCAAGAATTACTTTATGGAGTCCACATGTGAAGTTCAATTGAAATAAAAGTTTCCTATCATTATAGGTTTGTTTCTAGAGAGCTTATGTGGTGGATTTTGGAAAAAGAAATGACTTTCTCTAAAATATATTAAATTGATTAAGGATATATATGGAGTATAACTAGTGTAAGAACAAGTAGAGACATCATAAGTGAGTTTCCTATCATTATAGGTTTGTTTCAAGGATCTGCATTAAGTCCACATCTCTTTGTACTAGTGATGGATCACCAAATCAATTTAAGAGGAAGTCCCTTGGTATATTTTTTTTTGCAAATGATATAGTTCTAATGGGTGAAACGAGAAGTGGACTTACTGCCAAGTTAGAATTTGGGCCTCTAGAATTTAAAAGCTTTCGATCATATATGACTAAAACAAAATATAAGGAATGTAAGTTTAGTAAAACTAGAAATAAATATAAAAAGATGGTAAGACTTGATGGTCAAAAGATACAAAAGATAAAGAGTTTTTGATAACTTATATCAATAATCCATAAAGATCAAGAGATCGAAGATGATGTGAATTATAGGATAAAAGCATGGTGGATGAATTGGAGAAATGCATTAGGAGTATTGTGTAATTATAGAATACCTATAGGAAAAATAATATAAGACCTCTATTAAGGGTGAACAACCACCGATCTGAACCAACGATCCAAGCTAAAGCCTAGCTAATGGAACCACAAGATTAGGCTGGCAACAATAAACATGAAGGTGATTGGAGGAAGTGCTAGGTTTTTTACGTCAATGGATATGGTTGTTTTTAGATGTTTTTGGATTCTTACAAACACTGAACTGACCGACATATTTCTAAATTTCCCTATACTCCCCCCCCCCCCTTCGTCTATTTTACATGCACCCCTTTTACGTCGATCGGTATGGTTTTCTGCAAATGTTTTTGAATTCCTACAAACACTGAACTGACTAACAAATTTCTAAATTTCCCCAATATTCGCCCCCCCCCTATTTTACACACGCCCTTTTTATTTTTTGTTTCTCCCACTCAACCTAGCTTTTCAGCCTTGTCAAAATTTGTAACATGGCTAGAGATTAAGAAGTAGAAACCAGAAGGATAGCATCGCTGAGGATTAAGACTTTCTCACTCTCTCACCAATGTTGCTAGAATTTCGATCCAAAGGTGCGGCAAAGATTCTCATTTTAAGAATTCAAACAACATCAACGCATATTAAGAACCTCCAACACTGGCCACATTGAACCGTGTTCAACCCTAATTGCTATAAGTCCAACTATGCTCTATGGTACTGAATGTTGGGCTGCTAAAAAGTAACATATTCATAAAATGAGTAAATCTGAAATGAGAATATTAAGATGGATAAGTAGAAATATACAAAAAGATAGAATTCAAAATGAAGAGAATCCCTTAAAGATAAAGGTGACCCTTATTGATGAAAATATGAGAGAAAGAGAGTAGGGATGGCAATTTTGCCCTGCCCTGCTTAACCTGCCCCTCCCCTCTTAGCCCCTTGTGGGTTTTCCCCACCCCGCAAAGGTAGTGGGGCGGGGATGGGGCAAGATTTTAGCCCCACACCACGGGGCGAGACGGGGATGGGTTTAGACTTTTTAGACCCACCCTGCCCCGCCCCTCCCCATCCCCATTCCCGCCCCATGTTGCTAAAAATTATAATTGTAAATTTTTCATACCCTAAAACCCTACTATTTAAACAAACATATCAATATTAGCTTATTTTATTCTACCCAATGTGGTTCTCTACCTTTATTTTATTATGTGTTATACTATGAGTTTTTTTTGTGATCGTTTTGTTAAACACTTGGATATATTGTTCAATTTTTTCTAAAAATTGATTTGATTTTATGGGATAAATTTAGTTGTAATTTTAAGTATATTTTTATTAATGAAATAAGTTTCATTAAAAAATTTGTACTAGTTGTAAGGAAAATTAACAAAAAGTAGAGTTTTACGAGGTGGGGCGGGGCTTTGTAGGGCCCCAAGAGGCGGGGATGGGATGAGAAAGTTTTTCCTGTCATACGGGACGAGGATGGGGCAAGACAAAACCATGCGGGAGTGAGTTTATTCAAGTTAAGGGAATGAAAAAAAGTAGAGAAAGACCAAAAATACATTAGTAGAGGTAGTTAAAAAGGGACATGTCAACTAAGGAAGTAATAGAGACTATGACTTCTTTTCTTTTCTTTTCTTTTTTTCTTTTTTTTTTTTTTTTGNCTAAAAACAACATTTGTAATATCAAATGAAATTTTAATACCGGCAAGTTTATTGCATTTAGTTCTATGTGTGAAATCAGCAATTTCATGGAGTTGTTACATTTATAGTTTAAGTTTGAGCAAAGAAACCGAGCAAAGAAATCTTTTAGCTATCTGATTTATACTATAGCAAATTCCCTGTAAAATAATCAACGAACCTTAAAATCTGAACAAGTTGATTTTGAATAAATTTCACACGGAAAACCGGTTTAGCATTATTGGTCTGTGGAACTTGCTGCTTTCTACACTGCTGCTGTGTCAAAGTTCATTTTTTTGGACTAAGTCACAGAATAAAACTATCTTTTAATCTTTGCTTTTCATGAAAGCATTTAGTTTTCTCTTTTAGTATGAGCCGAGATCTCTGACAATTATTTCTTTATCTAATAATCTTTCGAGGGTTAGAAAGGATTTGTTGTCAAACACAAGGCAACTTTTGACTAAGATTATTTTTTAGACCAGTACAGTGAAATAACTGGAATATTTTGACCCATCACAGTTTTAGGGTACCCTATCCAGTATAAACACAGTTTTGAATCCACTTTTTTTCTTTTTCTTTTTTTCCTTGTTGATTTGTTTACAATTGTATTTATCTCTTCCAAATTGTCCAACACATTTTTGGCAGAAGAAAACATCATAATAAACCCGTACAACATAGAAACAAAGTCTTGGCAGATACAATTTCTATATCAAAAGGGGCATAAGCAACCCTCGAGGAGCATGCATGAGTACACAACCGTTGACAATTATGCTGTCAATTACCTTAAACAAATTATTACTTGCCCACTTGCCATTGAGGCTAATGGGGGAGTAACTTAAGACATGCCATTGGATTATGAGCCTCTCTTTCTTTCTTTTTTCCTTTTTTTTTCCCCTTCTTTCTTTTCAATGTTTCTTTCTTTTTATCCTCCATGAAAGAGCATTGGGATGTTTCCTCACTTTTTGACTTTAGGGGCAAATTTGTTGATCATAGAGCTTTTACAAATTATAGAAAAAGGAAAAGCATTATCTCAAACTTAGTGAGAATAAAATGTTGATTGGTTTGATTCCTTCAGTGTACCCTAGTGGAGTGATAAAGATCTCAGTCCTTGAGAAATAATCATTGGCAAACATGATCCCTATTGCGCTGGTGGGATTTGAGCCTACTAGAGTTTAAAGAGCTTCTTTCTGCATTTTGTGAATTTTGTGGTCAAATTAAATTGCATTTTTTTGCTAGGGAGGAATAATACACTAATACTTGCCAAAGATTTCATAGCCTCTAGGTTTTTCTCTTTACTTGATTTGCTTTTCTTATGTTTTATTTGCCTTTCCCACTTTTATCATCTGGTCATACAGTTGGAGCTCTAGTCCAAAATATACCCATCACTCAAAGGAAAATTAAGAAGCCCCACTTCAGGGTCAAAAGAATATCAAAGAAAAAACTAAGCCAAAAATCAAACCACCTGTAAAGTTGATAACTTTCATAGTAAGTGAGAAATCCATTACCTGAAAGGATCCGTAGGTGCAAAAGGGAAAATAAATGAAACTAACAATGCATATGGGTGCAATTATACATGAAATTGAAAGGGTATCATTGAATAAAGTCTCTAATTGTTCTGTGCTAGAGAACTTAAGGCCTGTTTCAAATGATTCTAAACAATGGAATATCAAAGTCAACAAACAAGCTTCTGTATCAATTTCGATGCATGCAGGTATTTCATTCTGCTATATGATCAGTGAGACTACCTATAAAAAAATTTGCACTGTGTTAACAAAGAATAATCATAAAGAACTGTTTTTCTTAACTACAATATCTATACAGGGCTTGGAAGTCAAATACATTAGCAAGAAGAAACAAGTGGAGATTCTCACACATTCTCAACTATTTAGGCCCACTCCACCGACTGACTTTTGAACTAATTCAGTACTTGCAAATGTTGCTATCTTCCTTGCACTTGATTAAAAAGGATTGTAAATTCCTCATTCCTGCACCCTGCACAATCCCCTCATTAAATGTCCTCCAGCAAACTCAGCTACCAATTCACGGCAAATTAACTGTAAAAACTCCTGAAAGTTTTACAATTGTCAGCAGCAGATGAAGGAAAGAAAGACACATTACTGGTGACAAGAGCTGAAGCAAATTAGCTTTAAATGATAAAAATGGAAAATAAAAAGAAGGAACAGAAAAGAGTAAGTACCTGCCATACTTTCTAGACTTTGTAACATTATATAATGCTACAAATGATATGCCATCCATACATAGAAATAATATTTCAAATCAATTAACTCATGCTAAACTTGGACCAACTGTTTGCTTATATAGAAACTGAATCTTAGGGCAATCGAGGGACTGACTGAAGCTCCAATAAAAATTCACATTTAAGATTAAGCAGATGCTGAATGGAGAGGATATAGAAGTTAAATGGAATTCAATAGAGCAGCATGGTCAACACAACAAACAATATTAGAGCTCTCATGTTTGTTTCCTCCTTTTTTTCAAGTGTAAAGTTCAGGATATTCAAGATACCATTTATCAATTGAAGGAACTCAACCAAATATTTTGAGGTCCAAATGGATACTCCGTTGTATAGTGATATTTGATTCTGAGTGGGGTCTAGGCCAAGATCATTCTACAGTTCAGAATAACTACACCTACCTGTACAAATCATATATTCATATTACAAACACCAAGTAGTTTTCATAGGGGACCAAGGCATGAAGCATGTCACATGTCACAAAGTTTGATTTATTGGTACTAAAGGAGAACAAGGCATCGACCATATCTACTGTTTTGTGCCAAAACAACTCGTGACAAGCAGCAAACCTAGGTGGCATGAGCCCACATTATCGCCACTTTTGCCAAAATGCATAACATGCCAAAGACTAAGAAAACATACTCCAATATGAAGTCTTGAAACCCTCACCATCAGCAAACTTTGTGAAGCATAAAGACAGAAATGGAAACCAGATATAATTATTGGCCATATTTCTATACCATATGTCCCAGCCTTTTCTGGTAAGAAGAGAAACTAACTTAGAAACTGAAGGGAAATATTCAAGCCAATTGAATAACAGTATAGATAGAGACAATATCGTATAAGGAACAAAAAAAAATTTAAAAAAAAAAAAAAACACTGAAATCCTTGTTATTTTGAGTGATCTGATCGAAGAAGCATGCTCTACTCACAGGAAATGAACAATGCAAAGGGTGCTTTTATCCAACCAACCAACCAACTAACCATCAAGAAGAATTACATAAGCATGTGTGGTATTACACAACAAATGCAGCAAAAATTAATAACCATCAAACCCCCAAAAGAAAACACCTTATATTGGAACAAAATTCAGTACAATCGCAATACGCTTCTGGCGATAGAATGTGCATGATTCGACCTACTTTTCACGGACCCCCCATTCCTCCTGTTGCTGCTGCTGCTGCTGCTCCTCATCGGAGTCAAGTAGAACCTCAACAAACCATTATCGATGTTGTTAGGCGAATACCTTGCACTCCTATTCCTTTCCAACACAAACTCATCCCTCTTCTTTTTCCCATTCCCATTGGCCTCCCACCCACCATTCTTCCTTAAACTCCAAACCCCCAAGACCACCGCCGCCGCTGCCGCCACCGCCAACTCCAACTCCAACACCACCACCAATACCAAAGTTATGTGAAGAATTCCTCCAACTCACACTGCTATTGCTTCTAAACACCTTTCTATTAAAAGCACCTCTCGATTCTTGCCAAGACTCCGAAAGAGACCTCTCCACCCCATTTGCTCTACTACTATACCTATCATCATCCTCTTCTTTATTCCCACCACCTTTCCTATGAATAAAACCCCATATATTCCAAGCCTTGCTCCACCTCTTTGACTTCTTATTATTAGACTTCCCAACCACCGAACTCCCATCTCTAAAACCCAATTCAAAGCTCTCCGAACAATCATCCCTCATCGAATTCGAATTCGAATCCCTCTCCCTCTCCGGCGCCACTAATTTCGGCCCATTGAGGTAATCCATGACGCTTGTAGTAGTAGTAGTAGCAGTAGCAGTGGACGCAACAGTAGCAGGTGACACCTTCGAATTTGCACTGGCATTCGAAACCGACTTCAATTCATCAATCTCCGCCACCACCGCCGCCGCCGTCTTCCTTATCGAGCTAGACCGGTCTAAACTCCTCCGCCGCCTCGAAGACGAGTCCGAATAATAGTCCCTCGTCTGAGCCGACCCACCGGGCACCACAGAAAAACCCATCTCCTCCTCGCCACCCGGTTCCTCAACCGGAATCTGAGTATCGGTCCTCACGACGTGAACCGGAGGAGGAAGAGGAGGGAGGAGGAGGATCCTCTACGACCGAAACCATAGTGGGCATTCTAGGAAAAGTTCGACCAATCAAATAGCCATCCCAAGAAGCTCTTGGCTCGTCGAAGGACATTCGAGGATCGTCGAAAGACATTCGACCAGCTTCAAACGACATCCGATTCGCGTCGAGTGAGAATCTCGGGTCCGTGTCGCAGGATCGGCGGCCGTAGCCGTAGTCGGCGATTTCCGACTGGGTTTCTCGGAACTGCCTTCCGATCGGCTTTTCCACCGGTAATGTGGCGGACCCACCACCGCCATTCCTCCGTTTCTTCAGCTTCTGCTTTTGTCTCCACTTCTGCAACTTCTTGCTGAACACCGACGCCGCCGACCAGAAACTCCCGGCGATTTCTTTGAAATCTCTGCCGGAATTTTTCTTGGTGTTCACGTCGAGATCTATGTGGTCCTTCATGGGCTTCAAGTCTTCTTGTTCTGCTTCTGGGTCTAGTTCTAGCTCTGGTTCTGGCTCTGCTTCTCTCTCTGGCTCCGTCTCCAACTCTTCCTCCTCTTCTTCAACAATTTCCTGAACTCTGTCTTCCACTACATTTGAAATCCTTGGTTCCTCGGCAACTGCTTTACCATTGTTTGAGTCGGACTCGGACTCGGACTCGGACTCAGACTCGGTCTCGGTGTCTTCCAAGACTGGATTTTGAACACTTGAAGAAGCTAAATTTCTTGACTCAACCAAAGAAGTAGAAGCAGAAAAAGAAGGTTCTTGTTGATGCTGATGCTGATGCTGTTGCTGTTGTGGCTGATGATTTTGTTGATGTGGGTCTTTTTGCTTAGCTGGGTTACGCTCGTCGTCTTGAGTGAAAAGACACCAAAGAGTGTTCCTGACTCGAACGTCACAGGACTTCCTCTGTGGCTCAAAAACCCCAGAGAAACCCTCGTTGTTCTTCGACGCCGAAAACGACTTGGTTCTCCGAAGCTCAGGAAAGAAGGAGTTCCTGTTACGACTACTACTGCTGTTGTTGCTGTTGTTGTTGTTGTTGTTGTTGTTGGAGTTTTTGAAGATGGATTTAAGGGCTGAAGAAGTAGTGGTGGGGGGTTTGTTGCGAGAGGAGGAGGAAGTGGAAGCGGTGGAGGAATTTGGGTCCAAAACGGCAAGTCGTTCGCAGAGGCATGAGGGGCAAAAGCCAGTGAAGTGCTCTTCTGGGTGACGGTCACAGGAAGTGGAAGATCTATGAAGCTGTGGTGGTAGCGGTGGTAGTGATGCTGCTACTGCGGTTGCTGCTGCTGCTGTTTCGGTTATGGGATTCATTAATTTTGAACTCTTAAAAGAGTTTTGGTTTTGGTTTTTGTTCTGCTATTGCTGTTGTTGTTTTTGTTGTTGTTGGGCTTGATATAATTAGTGTGATGATAATGATAATGCACACTCTGCTGCTACTTCTCTTGCTGCTTCTCATGAGTCCAAGTAGAGTGGCAAATGAGAGAGAGATAGAGAGAGAGAGATATTTGTGTGTGTTTGTTTGTTTTTCTTTACTGTTTGGTTTCAACGGACAGTGAGGAAAGCGAGTGAGTGAGAGTGAGTGTGAGAGAGAGAAAGAGAAAGGAAAAGAAAATATGATATTATTATGAGCAGAGAAACAACGGGAAAATGGAAATAGGGAATTTTTAGGGGATGCCATGCCCCACACGCTCTCCTTTCTTTTTCTTTCTCTTTCTCTCTCTCTCTCTGTATAGAGTCTAGGGCACTCGCTACTGAAAAGACAATTTTGGGCCTATGTGTCTCTAGGTATATCCTTAACCCGAGGTTTTTTTTTTTTTTTGGTTTTTCCAGGAACCTGTTTGTTTGCCAAGAGGATGATGATTCATTGAACTCAAAATGGGATTCAGTAATCTGAATAGAATATATAAAAATAATTTCCTTTGTGTTTACTCACTATTCACATTATATTTGTATCCTACTAGTCTATCATGGGGTATCTGAGATTTGGATTGTCTCTGTATTTTTTGTTTGTTTAACTGGAAAAATCAGGAGATTTGCAAGTTGGAATCTTTTTTAAAGATCATTTCTCTCTTCAAGTTGGGAATAGCTAGATTAAAGTTTGAACTTTTGTGTTTGGTTAAGTCATAGTAGTGGTTAAAAATTAGAACCTGTTAATTGTACATCTCTTTATCTTTAATATTTCAACAACAAAATAATAATAATAATAATAATTCAATATACAAAATGTTTTTTTTAGTGAGACTAATATAAAAATCGTTTGAATAAAATTATTAAGCATGCTATACGAGTTAATAACCGGTGTAATGATTAAGGACATATAATAAAATATGATTTTTTTCTCTTTTTTATTTTTTTATCTAAATGAGAAATTTGATAACTATAATAATCATTTATAGGCATTTATTAACATTGTATTTGTATATGGAAGTTGAAACTGTCAATTTTACCATTTAAATAAAATATGATATGAATTGAGTATTTAATTTAGAATAGAATTTAAAATCAAGTAAATGTAATTTATTTTTTTAAAGCAAACAAATAAAAATAAGTTCATCCACTAATTTAACTTAAAACTAAGTTTGTGAGAATACAGCTGTACTTTAAATAATCAAATAAGCCTTATAAATAAGAAACTAAGAAAATAAGTTTAACTAAACCCAAAGCCAAAGTAAGTTTAAATTTTGGGAAAAACAGAAAAGGAAAGAACAAGATGCTAGTTTAATATAGACAAATTGATCTTATCACCAAAAAAAAAAAAAAAGAGACAAATTGAATATTGATAGAAAGACTAGAAGACAGATAGTGAAATTGACTAAATTCCCAACAAAATCTAGCAAAACAAAATCAACTTAGATTTTGTTTTTCTAAAACTATTTGATTTGAATACATGATAAATCAGAATTACTACTATTACTAGTACCAAATTGAAGTGGCCCAACTCTTTCAGACAAATTGGGGTGTCTCTTTAGCAACACAATGGGATGGGGGCACCCAAATTACATCCCTCTTTTCTTTTTCTTTTCTCTCTTTTTTTTTTTTTTTCTTTATTATTAAAGTGAATTTATTTTGTCTTTTTTTTTTTTTTTTTTTGCCCTTTGGTTTTGATTTTCAAAGATTCCTGTCGAGAGAAAAAGCAAAAGTAAATCACGCCATCACCATGGGGGTTGAGGGGGGGGTGGGTTTGCTCTTTGCTGTTTTTTCTCTCTCTCTTTCTTTCTCACATTTCGCTTTCTTTCTTTCTTTCTTTTCCCCCTTTTTCTTTTTCCTGTTTTAGTGTTCTTTTTGTTTTTCGGCCTTCTTTTCATCCCCAAACATGTCCAAATCCTTAATCTGGTTTTTCCACTTGGCTCTATTATGTTGTAAGCAAAACAAAGTGATGTTTCATCGGTGGGTGCAGACACAACCACACCCCCTATGGTCATACTGATACAAACACCAACACATGTCAAAAAAACGGTGTCGTTTCTAGTAAATAAACACGAGATTGAAAATAATAACTAAAAACGGTGTCATTTTATTTATTATGTTTTTGATATGACACCAATTATAAATGCTCTAATGTCATAAATTTTTTTCATAATAAAACTATAATAGATCTAGCATTTTCTTTGTACTTTTCCTTGTTTCATTTGTTTGTTGGAAAGAAATGGGATTTGTTTGTGGTTGAGTTGGCTTTAGCTTGATCTGTCTTTTTGTATTTGGTAAAAGGTTTGTGGTGAGTATGACTACATAAAACTCAAAAGAGAGCCTCTCTTAAACGCAAATCTAGAAGCACACAAACAGATTGTGATTTGTGAAAGCCAATAGAGGCTCCCCGATTCATTTCTGCAAAAGAGAAACCTGCTTTTCCAAAAAAATCTGCACCCAAATGGCAAACTTCCAATTAATGTTTTTGGCACCTATAAGGACATATGTAACATTGCCAGTTTGTGTTTGTCGATCACCTAATTGTTTATAGAGCAGCATATTGAGTAGCTTAAACATACTCTGTTTTTTGGGCTTTTTTTTTTTTTTTTTTTTGTCACTCACATGATGCCAAGCCCACATTTCATCTGTAATTTGTTTTCCCGAATTATAATGATACTTTTGTATTTGTGTCTATGTTCAATCTTATATATTTTGTTTATAGTAAGTTCAAAACCAATAGGGTTCAATAGGTTGACCACCGACTACAGTTTTAGTCACCAATACTATATCAAATAACGCCACAAACACAAACTAATTTAAAACATTTTTATAAACTGCTGATATGGTTTTAGTAATTTTCAAATAATTATTAGTAAATATGAATATGATGTTAGTGGTAGACTCATATTAGAACTAATAAAAATTTGCCACATCAATAATTTGTAAAAATATTGTAAAATAATTTGTGACAATAGAATTACTCTACTCTGTTATAATTGGGTTTTATTAACATATGTCCTTAATAAATACATTAGTAAAATCATTTTATAAAACTTTTTATTAAAAAAAAAATGACTGACTTTTTTGACAATTTTTTTAATTTTTTATTAAAAAAAAAAGTTTCTTAAAATGGATGGACCCATTATAATTATACTTTTATCAATTTTCACTAAATAAATAATATTTTTTAAGCAAAAACTAATACTAAAAAAAATGAGCTTAGTGTAGGAGCATGCATAGAAATATTAGTGAATTTTTTTTTTTCCCAGTTAGCATTTGAAAATCTTTTATGTAATTTCATTATTTTTTTAGTAAACAGCTTAAATGGCATTTACACTATACTCATGTCAGTGTCACTTTCTTGATCCTAACTATCTAATCCAAAGCGTACGCTATTGCTATTCAAATTTCAAGATTCTTGTCAGAAACAAATAATGCCCCAAGCCAAGGTCATGGCATACCCTAATAAAAAGGCCAGATATGCCTGGAACCCCTGTACATTGCCAGAGAGGTAGTTCCTTTATGTTTGCATTATGCAATGCTTTGCTCAGTGTCTCATATTCATGCAAACTTTTTTCCTTGTATCCTGTACCTTGTATCTTATTTACATAAAAGTGAGATTAAAAGCTAATAAAGAAGCCACCTATACTATAAAAGTAATATGAAGAGGAGTATGACTATAAATAGACATCCAATATTTGTTCATTATTGAGGAGTTGATAGACACCAAATTTTCATTATTTTTCACAATAAAATTATTGATATCATGCACAAGTCAGTTTAAGGTATCATGTTGGATTGAGACTAATAAAAATATGTCAATAATATTACTCCAATGAAGGGTTTTTTTTTTTATGAATAAGCTTGTGTTCACTGTTCGTACTCTAATGTTTTTTTACACTGAACATTCTACATGCAAACACATACCTAAATCATATTGTGTCTATACCTTTTGCATTGGAAACAAGTTTCACCATCTTTTTATTTCTTTTTTTGCTGAGGTAAAAGGCAGAAACCAATCAAGAGTAAAGAAACAACGTTTATCACAAAAAAAAAAAAAGAGTAAAGAAACAACAAAAACGAAAATGTTTAAAAAATAGAGATAATTTTCTTTTCCCATATCTAGTTGGCGAGAGAGTGAAAATGGATTTTTTTTTTTTTTTTACATGGAGAAGAGAAATCCTGGAATTGACTTTTGTGAGTACGAACATAATAATAATTGTGCGGAAGGTGCCCCCGTGCAGTGTGAGAAGTTTTGCGAATGCAATTAATTTTAGCTTTTAAAGGGGGAAGTAGTTCAAAAGTTGGGATTGGAGCTAAATTTAATTCCTGCAATTGACACAATACATGCGTATTGTGGCGTTATGAGCAGGTGAAAAACATAATGCTGCAAGCATGCATGATGCAATCCTCAAAAAAAGAACTTGTCAATTTTGGGATTGATTTTTCATAATAATTCAAGAAAAATATTAATGAATGTCTTAATAACATTGTTTTAGGAACTATTTTTATAAATATTTTATGAAAAAAATGATAAACAATTAATTTTTTTGACAGTTTTTATATTTCTCATAAAAGTGATGTTAAAAACTTTTTTAATATGATTTATTAACAATTGTCCTAAAGACACTCATTTAACATGACTCATAATTTAATAAGAATAAAACTTATATATCACAAATATCTGATTGCATTGACCAATAAAACGCTAATAATATTGTCTTTTTTAAGATTTATTAAATTTAATTCATTCAAGTGTTTGAGTGTACGTAATTGAGAAATTTAATATACTGCACTTAAAATATTTACTTAATTTTACCTATAATAAATAATAGCCAAGATAAGACAATTGTCAATTCTAAAAGATAACGTAGGCAAAGTTAAATAAACATATAAAACTTGCCTTCTCTTTTCCTTTTCACTAATTATATCACCAAAGTTTTAAGAATTTTAAAAAATTACTCTAGTTAATATTTTTATCCTAAAAAGCTTCTAACATTTTCAAAGAGATTTTTAAAAAAAAAAATTAAACCATTCATCAGAATTTTTTTATTTTTATAAAACTTGAAAATTGTGAAAAGATTCACTATCTATTTTAAACTATTCTAATATATATTCTATTTTATTTTTCTTATTTTTATATGATGCATTCACTTTCACGGACTGTTTCCATTTTATTTTTCTATATTTAAAAATTAATCCTTATAAAATAATTGTAAGTTTCATACATTTCCAAAATTTCCAACCTCGAGATCTGTTTGTGTTTGGTGGTGCTTTGTTTTTCTTTCGGAATTTCGTACAAAAATAATTGGGTTATGAGTATGCACGTGTCTACGTACGAATCACGCTGTTACATGCATGTAAAATACACGTCATCCTGGTCATTCCAGGATTGGACAATACCTCACACGTGCATGGGGAGTTTGCACGTGCGATTGACCAATAGAGCCTCACTCAGCAAATTTTCAATAGGGACAATCAAACACACAACACAGTTTTATTGACACAAATGCTAAATAGCAATAGGGGGGTGTTTGGGTCCCACTCCTACCTGTTATAGGGACAGTCTTTTGTATAAACACAAACAAACAAGACATCACATGTGAGAGAGAGAGAGAGAGAGAGTAGCACTCCTACCGAGTATTTCTCGCGTTTGGCAAAGTCTGGCCAGCAAAGCTAAAAGAGTAGCAACCAATTTGTTCACCACGTATTTCGAAATTGAGGTGTATTTATGTCAAACATGGAGGCTTTTTGTGAAGCTAGATTAGATTAGATTCTTTTGTTGAAATCATGCTCCATATTATATACTATATTATTATTATCAACACAAGAAAGAAATATTTGAGCTTACTTTTTGGTTGGTGACATCTAGTAGATCAATGATCATTCTTTCTCCCCCAAAAAAATTTAAAATTTTGAATATAATGGCATTGGAAATATAAGTGTTACTAGTAGATTAGCAACAACAACAAAATCTACTAATAGATTTTTTTTTTTTTTTTTTTTGAGAATACAAATCTACTAATAGATTAGCATTATAAAAAAGACAACTACTAGATTAGGAAGCTATGCAATATCTATTCCAAAATAATGACTCACATATCCAAAGTCTTTCAAAATGGAAATACGAAAGTATTTAAAAATTTAAGACATTCATACTATAATAAATCATTATTTTTTATCATTACTTTAAGAAATATATACCAATGGAATTCCTTTTTGTGTTTGTAAGATTCAAACTTAGGTGAATTATTCTATGACATAAGTTTTGTCAATTAAAGTAACTAGAACCTATTATTTCTTTTTCTTTTTTTTTTTCTTTTTTTTTTTTTTTTTTTGTTTATACCATTTAAGGAGTTCAAAAACTACTAACATTATGATAAAGGGGTTATGCCAAGAAAACTTTATTGAATAAGCTTAGTGTAGGGTGAGAGTTTGGAAAAGAGAGGAAATTTCCAGCCCAACTTGAATCATCTCGATTGGACATCTGAGCCGAAAGTTATGCTGAAAATACTAACTGATGTGCATGCTGGAATCCTAATCCGAATTGGACTTGGATTTGGTGCAAATTTCCTTTGATTCCTTACTCCAATTGGACTTAAATTTAATATTCATGCCTGGCTGGATGTAAATTGACTTGATTCAATTGGCCTAGACCCACTTTGCATGTAAAACCGTTGTTATCTACAACACAAAGATATTATATAATCAGTCACAAAATAACATAGAAGTAAGGCTAAATATGTAGATATGTGAGTATTTTATTGTATATATTTCATGCACATCATACTTAAACTAATAATTAGTCTTTAAAATATGTTAATTTTTATGTTGATAAACATAAAAATTAATATCCATACTTACATAAATAAATACAAACACACACACACACACACACACACACACATATAGCAGTAATCCCAAAACGGTACACAGATAATATTTCATTCCCCTAGCTCAACGAAAATAGTATCTGGTATAAAATTGACTTTCTTGATTAGTAACTTAAACGTTTCCGTTGGAAATACTAGAAGATAGCAGCTGAACTACAACTTACAAGGCTCTTAATTTTACTTGTACTATTAGTCACATTTGATACTATATATTATTTTTATATTAGCATGTAACCTATGCAAACAAATAGATACATTTAAATTAAACACAATTTTTATTATAAAAATATAAATAATTAGTCAAGTTATTAAAAAAAATAGCATGTAACACATGCATATGTATAAATAAATTTAAAATTAAACACAATTTTTATAAAAAAAATATAAATAATTAGTCAAATTATTTTTTAAAAAAGTACACGTAATTAGTCACATATTAAAATTCTTACTTAAATTTAATACAAGTTATGATCATTTTTTTTTCTTTTTTTTTTTTAAAATTTATTTTATGGAAATACTTTGCATCTCATTCTAATTAGATGAAAAAGGGTTACATCCTGAGTACATGCGTACTCAATGAGACTAGGAGTTTCCTCCAACCAAACTAGAAAACTGCCAATCTTTTAGGCAAATTGGGCTAGAATATGGGCAAGCTTATTACCTTGCCTTTTAACATGAGAAAAACTAAAAAAACTAAAACATTGCACTAAGGACAAAATGCTTGCTGCTATAGTTTCAATGGATGAGGGGGGCTCTGTTAAGCCCGAAAGAACTCTGCACAGTGTTAAGGAATTCGTCTCGAAGGTAACTTCTCTGAATCCCATCTCCAAAGTGAAAAGGACTGCTATCTCCATGGTTTTTGCCTTGATTTCCAACGCTACCAACGGTGCTGTAACTCATTTGCTCATGGCTGCCAAGGGTGGTGGAATTTTTAATAAAATAGAATGTGTGGTGATTTTTATTGAGTANGGAGGAGTTGATAGACACCAAATTTTCATTATTTTTCACAATAAAATTTATTGATATCATGCACAAGTCAGTTTAAGGTATCATGTTGGATTGAGGAGTTGATAGACACCAAAAATTTTCATTATTTTTCACAATAAAATTTATTGATATCATGCACAAGTCAGTTTAAGGTATCATGTTGGATTGAGACTAATAAAAATGATGTCAATAATATTACTCCAATGAAGGGTTTTTTTTTTTTTTTTTATGAATATAGCTTGTGTTCGCACTGTTCAGTTACTCTAAATGTTTTTTTACACTGAACATTCTACAATGCAAACACATACCTAAATCATATTGTGTCTATACCTTTTGCATTGGAAACAAGTTTCACCATCTTTTTATTTCTTTTTTTGCTGAGGTAAAAGGCAGAAACCAATCAAGAGTAAAGAAACAACGTTTATCAACCAAAAAAAAAGAAGAGTAAAGAAACAACAAAACGAAAATGTTTAAAAAATAGAGATAATTTTCTTTTCCCCATATCTAGTTGGCGAGAGAGTAGGAAAATGGATTTTTTTTTTTTTTTTTTTTTTACATGGAGAAGAGAAATCCTGGAATTGACTTTTGTGAGTACGAACCATAATAATAATTGTGCGGAAGGTGCCCCCGTGCAGTGTGAGAAGTTTGCGAATGCAATTAATTTTAGCTTTAAAGGGGGAAGTAGTTCAAAAGTTGGGATTGGAGCTAAATTTAATTCCTGCAATTGACACAATACATGCGTATGGTGGCGTTATGAGCAGGTGAAAAACATAATGCTGCATAGCATGCATGATGACAATCCTCAAAAAGAAGAACTTGTCAATTTTGGGATTGATTTTTCATAATAATTCAAGAAAAATATTAATGAATGTCTTAATAACATTGTTTTAGGAACTATTTTTATAAATATTTTATGAAAAAAATGATAAACAATTAATTTTTTTGACAGTTTTTTTATTTTCTCATAAAAGTGATGTTAAAAACTTTTTTAATATGATTTATTAACAATTGTCCTAAAGACACTCATTAACATGACTCATAATTTAATAAGAATAAAACTTATATATCACAAATATCTGATTGCATTGACCAATAAAACGCTAATAATATTGTCTTTTTTAAGATTTATTAAATTTAATTCATTCAAGTGTTTGAGTGTACGTAATTGAGAAATTTAATATACTGCACTTAAAATATTATACTTAAGTTTTACCTATAATAAATAATAGCCAAGATAAGACAATTGTCAATTCTAAAAGATAACGTAGGCAAAGTTAAATAAACATATAAAACTTGCCTTCTCTTTTCCTTTTCACTAATTATATCACCAAAGTTTTAAGAATTTTAAAAAAATTACTCTAGTTAATATTTTTATCACTAAAAAGCTTCTAACATTTTCAAAGAGATTTTTCAAAAAAAAAAAAATTAAACCATTCATCAGAATTTTTTTATTTTTATAAAACTTGAAAATTGTGAAAAGATTCACTATCTATTTTAAACTATTCTAATATATATTCTATTTTATTTTTCTTATTTTTATATGATGCATTCACTTTCACGGACTGTTTCCATTTTATTTTTCTATATTTAAAAATTAATCCTTATAAAATAATTGTAAGTTTCATACATTTCCAAAATTTCCAACCTCGGAGATCTGTTTGTGTTTGGTGGTGCTTTGTTTTTCTTTCGGAATTTCGTACAAAAATAATTGGGTTATGAGTATGCACGTGTCTACGTACGAATCACGCTGTTACATGCATGTAAAATACACGTCATCCTGGTCATTCCAGGATTGGACAATACCTCACACGTGCATGGGGAGTTTGCACGTGCGATTGACCAATAGAGCCTCACTCAGCAAATTTTCAATAGGGACAATCAAACACACAACACAGTTTTATTGACACAAATGCTAAATAGCAATAGGGGGGTGTTTGGGTCCCACTCCTACCTGTTATAGGGACAGTCTTTTGTATAAACACAAACAAACAAGACATCACATGTGAGAGAGAGAGAGAGAGAGATAGCACTCCTACCGAGTATTTCTCGCGTTTGGCAAAGTCTGGCCAGCAAAGCTAAAAGAGTAGCAACCAATTTGTTCACCACGTATTTCGAAATTGAGGTGTATTTATGTCAAACATGGAGGCTTTTTGTGAAGCTAGATTAGATTAGATTCTTTTGTTGAAATCATGCTCCATATTATATACTATATTATTATTATCAACACAAGAAAGAAATATTTGAGCTTACTTTTTGGTTGGTGACATCTAGTAGATCAATGATCATTCTTTCTCCCCCAAAAAAATTTAAAATTTTGAATATAATGGCATTGGAAATATAAGTGTTACTAGTAGATTAGCAACAACAACAAAATCTACTAATAGATTTTTTTTTTTTTTTTTTTTGAGAATACAAATCTACTAATAGATTAGCATTATAAAAAAGACAACTACTAGATTAGGAAGCTATGCAATATCTATTCCAAAATAATGACTCACATATCCAAAGTCTTTCAAAATGGAAATACGAAAGTATTTAAAAATTTAAGACATTCATACTATAATAAATCATTATTTTTTATCATTACTTTAAGAAATATATACCAATGGAATTCCTTTTTGTGTTTGTAAGATTCAAACTTAGGTGAATTATTCTATGACATAAGTTTTTGTCAATTAAAGTAACTAGAACCTATTATTTCTTTTCTTTTTTTTTCTTTTTTTTTTTTTTTTTTTTGTTTATACCATTTAAGGAGTTCAAAAACTACTAACATTATGATAAAGGGGTTATGCCAAGAAAACTTTATTGAATAAGCTTAGTGTAGGGTGAGAGTTTGGAAAAGAGAGGGAAATGTAACAAGGACTTCAACACAAATCGAATAGTGACGAATCCTTGAAATCTAATAGTTACCCTTTAAAAAACAAACAAACAAATAAGCCTTAGTTCAACTTTTACCAACCCCAAAATTGGTCAAGGAGCTCTAATGGTTTGTCAATAGATTGGTGGGATAATGAGAAATAAGAATAGCTAAGTAATAATACAAGAGGTTGTTTACCTTTACTAATGAAGGGTATTTATAACCTTAAAGTTAGGCAATACACCTACCACTTGGTCATCCCCTCAGGTCAACTAAGGGGTGTGTGCATAGTTTTAAAATTTGGGAAGGTCAAATATCCCAAAATAGGTACAATTCCCAGTTTTTGCAGGTTGAATTGGCAACTTCCAATTTTCCCTGTTTTTATTGAACCGATCCCAAGTTCAATTCACAGTTCAACTAGTCGGTCCAGTCCGTTTTCAAAACATTGGGTGTGTGTTAGGGTAGTATCCCTAATCACCCTAAAACTAGGTAGTAGGCATGCTATCTAATTGTCCTCTTAGGCTGACAGGGGCAATGTGTGTCAAGGTAACAATCCTAATCACCCTAAAAGTAGACAATAAACTTGCTAACTAGTCACCCTTAAGTTGACTGAGGGAACGCATTTGGGACAGGTCTATCATTAAATGCAACCATCAATAGTTAAGGTACAATAAATAATGATGTGAAGATGGTCAATTCCGAACAATTTTTTTAAGGATGGCAATATTGGCAACCGACTAGAAGGAATGAATCTATAGGCCGACAACCATATCATCTCGAGTTGGGTGACTATTGTGTTTTTTTGTGCTCGATTATTTATCCATTGTGTTCAATCATGCTTCTGGGTCTTCAGTCGACTACTCAGTCAATCCTTGGTTATCGGTCAAATGCTCAACCACTGTGATCGAACATTGTATCTTGCCATAATCCTCGATCAAATTGTATTTATTTTGAGCCGTAGGCCTAAGTCCCCACAATTACAATAATCCAAGAAAAAATTGACATTACCTTTGATTAAGATTGATATATACTCGTACTTCATAAAGTGACAAATAATCAAAAGATGTATTAAGCCTTTAGCATCCTTATTGTACAAAAAGTATAGTGTTATCCTAGGGGGTTTTCCTTGGAATTGGAAATATATAAGGAGAGTATATTGAATAATTGATTGATCAATGTGCTACCAAAAAAAAAAAAGGAAAATGATGAGACCTGCCGCTGAGTCACGAGAGAGCCCGCCGGCATGGTACTGGTTTAGAACTACGCCTATTGGGGGATCTATCTATCTCTTTGTCTTTTGGGTCCACACTTCACCCCCACCCCTCTTTCGGTTGCACATCACGGGGTCCCAATAAATGCCTCTTCATTCACATGGGCAATGAATGAATAAATGTGAAAGAGAGATAGAGAGAGAGGGTAACTTTTCTTAGTGGTGGTGGTGGTGTTTTTGATGGGATTGAAGCCAATGTATAGTGAAGTGTATTTTGTGCATGGAATGAGGCGTAAAGTGTCCTCATGTCCTCTACCTTTACCTTTTTCTTTTTTCTTTTTTTAAGTAACAAACATAGATATATATACTATATGTTAATTTAATAATGTGCATACATTTATGTGTAAAGGGTTTTATGGGTTTGTCTTTTCAGGGTTTTGTTTGGTAGGTTGGACTTGGATCAGATAATTCTCATATCCAAAGTGGATATGTTTGCAAGTGTAGTGAGAGAAAAAGATTTTATGTGTTTTGAAAGACAAAAATACTCCCTCTTGTGGGCTGTGGCCCCCATATCTTATGATTTTTAGCAACCACGTTTCTGTCTTTGCTTCCACTAAGAACATAGACCCATTTTTTTCTTTCAAACTAAAGCTTTCCCATGAGTGCAATTTTTGTGTGTTTATATTGTACAACTTCAACTTGGTACTACTGTGATAGTCCAACCTAGCCAGTCCCCATCAGAATTTATGTACATTCGACTGGTTGAAGTATTAGTCTGTCTTTCTCACATCAATCATAGCTATAGTGAGAGGTGTGTGTGTAGTTGGTGGTCTTATTATGAGATAAGCATATTGGTCATATGGTATACTGTATACATTGACTGTTTGGTGAATCAACATGTTTTGTTGCCATGCAAATGGATCAACTTGTTTTATATGTTTACTTCGATGCCATGTAAATAAACTGGATGTTGTTGCACGTAAGTGTCAGCACCGGCTACTAAATTTTGTTTGCATGAAGATGGTACAGTGAGCTATTTTGATCATGGCTGCATAGAATGCTGAAATAAAGGACAAATCGTCCTTCATTTTACTGCGGGCACAATGAAATCGCAGGAATGGCAACAAATTTTAATAAATTAAATGTGGACACAAATAGTAGTGAAGTGTGGGGTACAAGAAGATTACGGTGATTATGGCCAAGAACGGTTGGTCGGGCTCAACGTTGATCTCCCCTACCTATAAAATAATGTGGTGTGGGGGGTATTTATTTATTTTAAATAATAAAGATTATTAACTAATAAGTTCATGTGGTTAATTGTTTTATTCAACTTCTAACATATTTAGATTATCAGTTTGTAAAGTGGTTGTAATGGAAGAGGTGTTACCTCTAATAGCACTATTGTGGTAAGTGAATATACCATGAAAAAAAAACCCCTTCATTTTCTTTGATATTAATTTCATTGTCATTTTGAGAATGTCTCTACTTTTTGTCGTATATCTTATTCATATAAAGTTCGTTTGGTTAGCATTTTTGAAGTTTAAAACACGTTTTTAAAACCTAAAACTTTGTTTTGCAACAACAAATCTTAATAGCTTTTTTTAAAAATACTTGTTTTAAACCAAAAACACTGTTTTGCAACAACTTATACAAATGCACACATAGTTAATCTCAATTTTTTTTTTTAAAGCTAAGAAATTGGTTGGCTTTTCTTGAAATTTCCAACAAAAACATCCACAATTCAAATCCTCTCACCCTCAATTATTGGATTAGGAGCGAGGGTTATACGAATAAAACCAATAATTATCACATATATGAAATATATATGTCTCTCTTATAATGTGTGGATTCTGCATTCGTGTGTAACTCACACCTATAGCATTGATGCATGTGTCTGAATTCACATTAAGCTATTACCCAAGAAAATATAAAATAAAACTCAGACTAGCTATTAGAGGTTTCCTATCTGAAGCCTAGCAGTCATCTTGTGTCAATTTTTTACCCATTGATGACATGGAAAGGAGCAGATTAGTACTGTTCAAAGCATGCAAACAGAAGATTAGGATGATAACACTTTTGGATCTTAAGGGGGCAATATTTTAGGTTTGTTTTCTGTTCTTTTGTGAGGAACTGAAGATTCGGTAGTCAGACTAATGGTTTGTCTCTCCAAGGCTTTGTGCAGTGAGAATGAGCTTTCTTTCCTTTCTTTATTTTTTTTGTCATTTTCTCAATGAAAAGAACAAGTGAAATTTCAGTCTTTCAGTATTTAAAAATTAAAACCTAAAATAATAATAATAATAATAATAATAATATTTTTTTTTTTTTTTGTCATTTTCTCAATGAAAAGAACAAGTGAAATTTCAGTCTTTCAGTATTTAAAAATTAATAATAATAATAAAAATTTAAAAAAAAAATAATAATAATAAAGAACCTTAATAATACTTGACAATGATAAAATGACTGCAGTGATATGGTAGTTCAATGCTACCTCACTAGATATTTATTTTTTATTTGATTATGGTAAATGATCATGTCATTAAATCTTCATCATATTCTTCACATAAAATCACTAATAGTTTATCTCTTAACCTCATCATTATTATTATTATTAATTTTGGTACTATACCAATTAGTCTGTTGGTAGATTCTAGGGACTGTACAAGACAGGAGAAGGTCACATAATGTGGGTGTTACACATCCTATAAAACCTACATATCATGAGAAAGATATTACATAAATTGGATGTATAAGATAACTATGAGTGCAGAAGATCTAAAATTAATTTTTGTTTTCACATTAATGGGACTTTATGATGGTTCAAAAGAGTTATCATGTTTTGGAAATTGATTATTAAAACTGGAAAGTGGGGGAAAAAAGAATTCATAAATAAAGTTACACTTACATGTGATGCATGGGCGGTGCGATACCTATTCAATAGAGCTCCAATAAACAATCACACCAGATTTATTGAAGGGGATTAATGGAAGACATGGGAAAAATTATTTTGACAATAAATTTAGTGATACACAAATTTGTGTAATTGCTAATATATTAGCTTGTGATTTGTTCATTACAAAAATGATATATCAGTGATGGGTTAACAAGAAATTGATATTGTTCTAAACACAGATGGGTCATTATAAAAAATGTTCTTATTTAAGCAATTAGTCTAATAATACAAGAATTTTCATAGCTGTTATGACAATTGCTGAGTTGACAAATTATGATTAGTATATAAAAAAAAATGATGTTAATAATGATTCTATGTGAAGGTGAGCACACTTATTATCACTATCAACTTAGCAAGTGTATAAGTGAAATTCAGATGTAATGGCATTCTTTATAGTGCCTCATATCTATAGTTTTGAATTCCACCGCCACTGCTCTTCTCTCGTTATTGACCTTTAAGAGGATTCAACTAAAAAAAGAAAGAAGTAAAAAAATAAAAAATAAAATAAAAAAGTTCTCAAACAGGGTCTCGGTTATATCAAATTCTAAATTTACCGTACAGACTTTACTACAGCTATGTGAGGAAGAGAAGATGACATTTTCTGTAGAGAAGATGACATCTTCTGTGAAGAAGACCCTTTCTCAGTAAATTATTTTATTTTGAGGAACCTTTTTCTCAGTAAATTATGAAAGATAATGTTACTTAGCTTGGAACAGATACAGCTATATTGTGCTAATCAAAATAATGCAAAAGATAAACATGCGCATCCATAGATTCCACAAATTTCGCTAAAGCCATTATATATCGAATAATGTTGTCTTATAATACGCCTAGATCATTATTGTCCATAATTACTCAAACCATTTTCCACACATAAAGTTATTCTCATTCATAAATAGTTCTAATTAGCTGTTCAAGAAAAAAAACGTTCTAATTAGAGTAATCTTTTTTTTCCCTTTCATTATTTTATGAACAAAACTATAGGGAAGAATATCAGTATGCAAATACATGTCTAATTAGTCTATAACTGTGAAAAGAAAAAGAAAAGAAACAAAGGCATAAAAGCAAGGTCATCATTACATGAGAAAAATGAATGCAAAAGGACAAGCTAATTGAGTCCCTTTACCCCACACACATACAGAACATATAAATCAGAGGCTTTTTGTTTTTCCAATTTAAAACAGTGAATAAAATGATAGCTCACCTTAAAGAAAGCCTCCGTTTTGGACCCAACATGCCAGTGCACAACTTCATTCGCATTTTTTGCCCTCCATTATTATGATTGAGGTGTATTATTTTTGACACCATTTGTATGAGATACACATCTTAATCATGCCTAAGAAAAGTTTTCAGTGCATGTGTGCAACAATAGCCAATATTCACTATACATATACCAAATCACACCACATGGCAACTTTTAAACCACATGATCTTGAATATACAACATTTTTTTTTCTTATAATAATTATCTTATACATTCATCATATACAACATTCTTCTCACAACGCAAAGTTATGAGGAAAAGTTTTTAGTGCATGCGTGTGTGCAACAATAGACAATGTTCTCTATATGTGCCAAAATCACACCATATGTCATCTTTTGAACCAATTGATCCAGGATAATAGCACTCCGTTTACATTAATTATCTTATGCATTTGAGATATTCATCTTTCTCAAATTATGTGATTTGCATAGTTCTTTAAAGCCCGCATGCTTTGAAAGAGATGGAACATATCCTGGACACATAAAGATACATTTTTATCCTATTGATACCATCCACCGAGTGAGCTAATTATCATATTTGATATAGTTTCAATCATTCTAGCATCTGATTTGAGGGTTTTTATTTTTTATTTTTAATGGGCCTTTAGTTTGACCCCAAGGACCCTATGAGCCAAATCGTAGCGTCTAAAATGGCCTAATAATTAGATAAATTTTTCGGCAATACGAACACAAATGAGATAGGTCTATCATGGGCCACTAATAGCAGTCATAAATTCCTCAGGGCAAAACCTATCATAGGCTTTAAAATAACTACATAATAATCATATTAGTAGACTGAAAGAATCCCAAGAAAGAATATAGAGTTTGGCATGTTACTAAAGCAAAGACAAAGGCAAAGAAGCATACAAGAGGGTAATTCTAGACATACCTTCTTAGGGATTTAGTAAAATATTCCCAAAGAGATCTTCGGTGTGGTTATTCTAAGCGAATACAGAGCTTGGCATGCCTTGAAAGTTGGCCAAAAAACATAAAGAGCTTAGCCTATAGTTTTATATTAAAAAATAAAAATAAAAAACTGCATGAAAATCATCAGTAAGAATGAATTTTAAAGGTGAAGGGATAGGAAAAAGAAAAGATGGTCCTTCCTTTTTATCTCTTTTTTTATGCTAAAGCGGAGAGACTGATGAATTGTGCTTGGAAAGGATGTACATGAAAGAAAAAAGTTTTCCCACAAGAAAGATCCAAATATTTATTTTTTCTTTTTGGCAAATTTCTTTTACACATGGATCCCAGCCTGTTTGATTTCAGTGCTACTTAGAAGTTAGACCTTCTTCTTTTTACCCTTTTTTCATTGGTTGAAGTGCTACATGTTTCTTCTTCTTCTTCTTTATTTGTGTATATTTATTCTGGGCCTGTAAGTGCTAGAAGATAATGACTATTCATTTATCAAATATTAAGGTCCAACTTTAGGTCTTGATGGGCCTCATATGGACCCAAAAAAACTGAAAATATGATCAGGGCCAGATTAGTTGCAACAAGGTTCATGATGCATTTATAGACCCAAGCAAATCAACTAGGCTACCCATCCTGATTTATAATTTATGAGCCGAACTAGAAACAACCTTTATCTGAAGTTCTGAAGCCTCTGCCCCTTTACCTCTCTCTCTCTTCCTCCTCAGTAAATCTAGGTTTTTGTCAAGTGCGGGAAATGGAAGATCCTTATTCTGTCAGTAGTCCCAGAAGAATTCTGAGTCTGTCAAGGAAGAGAAGGGCAACTGTTTCCTCTTTGGATGCAGATGAGAGGACATCTGGTTTTGGAGTTTCTGGAGAGCATGGTCCCAAGCCATCAGAAGTCTATGGGTTTGTAGGTTCCATTTCAACTGTTGTCGCTACAGTCATTTTCTTTGTATGGGCATATCTTCCAGATTCTTGGCTACATTCCATTGGAATCTTTTACTATCCCAACAAGCATTGGGCATTGGCAGTGCCTGCTTATTTTATGGTGACAGTAGTATTGGCATTGGGATTCTACATTGGCCTTAACTTCATGTCCACTCCTCCTCCGACTTCCTTCAACACGGTGTTTGATGAATTCAGCAGAGACCCATTGAGCTCTGTTCCTTCAGTGGATGGAGATGAGCTGCCCATTGAGTCTATGTCCGATATCGGCATCGATAAAGTTAATGAGCTCATGTTTAATAATGTAAATTGACATTCCACATTTTGTGGAAGAAATGTATACTGTTCTTCTATTGAATATTTACACGGGTGACTATTTCTTTTTCCACATCTATCTAGGCTGCGATGCCTATTCATCAATTGCTTTGTAAACATACATGTTAATTACTATTAAGGTTCTTCCTCAGCATTTCAACGACTTTTAGTGATAGACTCTCTGCCAATGTTCCTAAGAAAGGCTCAAATCCTGAAAGATCCAATCTATTTCCACATGAATCGTTGTTCCTACATTGCACCAATCTGGCGACTGTATCGACTTTCTCTGCAATTGATGGAAGTAGTTTAGCTGCCTCATCGTATAACTCAGTTTCAGTTCCTCCTAAGAACTCTTCACTAGAACCCAAAGTTCCTAAGTCTGAAAATACATGAACTGCGCTCTCAGCTGCAGCATTTAAACTGAGCAGTGCTTCCTTGCTTCTAATAATTCTTTCCTGTACGTCACTTCCTTTGGAAGTACATTTCTTCTGGTCTGTGCCTTTTGTAAAATTTATTTTTATTGGACTTCCTGTACCAGGGCATTTGATTAATTTACTTTGAGAAAAAGTGCAACTTGGGCTCAGCAAGCTCTGGTCTGAGTTCTTCGGGTCCTGCAGTTAGCACCATAGCAGCAAGATCTAAGAATGACAATCCATATTTGTCTTTTTCAAGTAATATAACAAAGCTCTCAGAAAACAACATGTAGGGTAACATCATACAGCTTCGAAATTTAAAAGTGCCTTCAAGACAGATTAGGTAAAACAATAAACCTAGGTTATACTAGATCACAACCACTAACTGATAAGGATAAATAAAACTCATGTTACCCAAACCAAGCTATTTCTTTTTTGATAAGTGAAAATCAAGCTATTTCAATGAACAAGTTTTGACACGCTTAATATGAATCCTTTATCTCTATCTCTGGCATCCTCCAAAATGCATCCTGATGATACATGGTCATGATACAGGCAGACCTTTTTTTTTAACATACTAATCAAAAACGGAATAGACCTCTCTATACCTACCATTTTCTCTTCTTCCAAGATATGGAATACTGGATCCTCCTGTGTGACACGAGTTGCAGTTTCTTCCCTGTGGTTCAAAGTTTTACCAGCCAAATCTCGAACTGGCGTGCCAAAAAGTTTCTTGCAGTCACCAATATAATCCCGCTTCACAACATATCTAGCAGAATACCTTCTCTTCACTGAGGATTTCTTTCTTTCTATCTGTGTAAAAGACATAGATGCTAGACATCAATATAATACTCCATATCACAATTATCTGGAGTCAACTTTAAGGTTTTTTTTTCCCAACTGGGCCTTTCAACTCTATTCAGATCTACATTTTCTGCTAAATTCCTTTCACGCTTGTTTTATAGCAGATCATATCTTGACCGTCATGACTCCCAAGTTTTCATGAATACAAGTAGAGGTAAATAGAAAAAGAAGTTTCTGAAAATAATCTGTCTTCTTCAGACAAATAATTTTTTTCTCACTATTTACTTGTACGATTTAGTTGAGTTAAAGGCTAATGCTAACAATTGAGAATTGCTCTCCACTTTTCAACTCTTGAACTGGAGCTGAAACTCGACCTATGATAGAAACTAGAATATAAAAATTGTATAAATTTCTCTCATGTTTATAAGTAATGGCTTAAGACAAATTATTGCCTGAAGGTATGGAGTTCTATAACCCTACCCTACCCCAATTCCTCAACCAAAGGAAAGGTCGTGCCCAATGCACAAAGCTTTCACTTTTGCAGGATTTGACAGAGATGATTGGTAGGTAGCCTTAACCCCCAATGTTTTTAGAAGAGATTGATTCCCAAACTCGAACCCGAGACCTATCACTTTTAGTGGAAGGTACTTGCTATTGCACCAAGGCCTGACCTCTTCCCCAACCAAAGGAAAGGTCAGGCATTTTTTTGGCAAATAGGAAAGGTCAGAATTACATATTATTACATGCAAAATTACTAACCTTATGTGTTGTTGATAAACTTCCAAAGTGTTGTCTGAACAGATCACTGTCTTCAGACTTTATCTGGCTGGTGATAACATCTGTGTCCGCTACCATCTCACTTCCATTTTTAACTGAATGCAACTGCTCTGCCACATTACAAGTAACTGCCTCATGGCATTCACTTGTATTGTGCATGCCAAGTTGATCACTATGCTCAAAAGAGCACAGACCATTACTTGGTATATCAGCTGGATCTTGTTCTGCAAGAAGCCAAGATTCACAAGAGAAAAAAAGAGCCATCAATGGAGTACTATCATTATAATCTCTATCTACAGTCTTGCATCCAATACTTGGTTAAAATTGCAATTCCAATTTCCAAATCAGAAACTGCCATGTCAATGTTAAAGAAAAACTAGAACAACCATAAGGGGTTATTTAACAGGGTTATCATGTGAATATAAGGGTTTGGCCTTACTCAAATATGGGGAAGACAGTGACATCCTTTTGTCTACTAAAGTCTGCATCTCTGGGGAGTTAAGTACATCCATACATACAGTATAAATAGAGAGCCAACGTTTGTCCATGGCAAAGCTACTGAAATTCAAAAGTAACACCATGAGTGTGAAAAACAGTCCTTAACATTCAGAAGACAGATATAGTCCATTGCATGCTGACCTAAGAGTTTCTTGAGGCATTGGTGAACTTTTACTGTTGCTAGTATTGGGAGAACTTTTGGACAAACTACTGATGCATGACTCATTGCCTCCTGTATCATGATTAGTAGAAATTTTAACTTCAGGGGACACAGAGGCATATCGGTGGCTATCACCAACTGGAGAGGAATGTTTCTGGTCTACTTGCTATGTTGTGGAGGGAAGCATGACATAACAGGAAGAAAATCAGAACAAAATAAATACATAACTTACTGGAGGATCAAGTGCACAGAAAGGAATAAAAGAAACAGAAGTTTGGAGGTTCTGAGAAGTCAGAAAATTGTATATACAAACACCTGGGATAAAGTGAAGTTAGGATTCAGAGGAACAATATCAGAGCTTGTTACTTTGTCCTGTGCCCATCTTGGAAGTCTGGAAACACTAAATTTAAATGCTGAGGCCTCTTGAGGCTCCCCATGTTGATAACGTCTTTTCCGTCCTGCTTGGTTGGAGTTCCCCAGCAACAGTGCATCTTCACAATTGATTCCGCATTGCTGGTCTTCCTCTTCTAAAAACAATAGTTGACTAAAAGCTGCTGGCTGAGCCAAGCTTGATAAAGACAATGGACCTAAATTTTCATGCATTCTCTGCAGCATCCTAGAAGACAAAGAAGCAGGCACTTTCCATACAAAAATACAACCATCACCACCTACCTGAATGCATCTGTTAAAGTTAGAAGTGCATATATGGTGAAAAATGAAAAGATAGAGGATCAGCTTCTTCACTTTTGAAATTTTAAATATTTTTAAGTGGTAATTAACACAAAAAAAGGTGCAAATCTAGTACATGGAATATATACAAGAGAAATAGCCAAAAGGAAAAGACTAACATTTAAAATTTATAAGATCAAAAAACTCCATAAATTTGAAAAAGAAAAACATCTTGTATCCATCACCTAATCATAGAGAGAAAGCAAGAATAGAAACTTCAACTTCAGCACAGACGATTCACAAGCCCTCAAAATTCCTTGCAATCTAAAAAACAACATGATGCACAAGGAATCTACCATCCAAATTCACCACTTCAATATCTTCTGAAATACCCTTTTTAACATGCCAACAAATGAACCACTGTTTTAGGCATATTTGGTGAAACCCAAACAGGACAAACACCAATGACCACAATTGAAAATAAAAATAATTATCATTAAAAAAGGGGGCTAAACAATAATGCAAAGACTAGTTTGCATAGGATGCTAAAGTTTTCTGTACCCCATTTGAACATTGATATGAAGAGTATGTGAGCAGGAGAGATTTTGAGCTAGGAAGTACAAAAGCTTCACTTAGCAATAGCAACATAGCTCATGTAATCAGAAATGATATTGAAACATAACAGAAACTCACAGAAATTATATGCTTGCAATCAGCTAAGAAGATGACACCAGTTATAACTTCACCATGTCCCATGGCTTGTGTGACGTTCTCTCCACTAATAAAGTCATATACGGAGATAGACTTGTTAGAGTAGGAACAAACCAGGTAGCTGCAGCTTGGGTCCATAGTAACCTGTAAATATCACTAGGTCTCATTATAAGGCCATAATGGTGATCTAATGCTTTGCTGACAATGGAGATATCTCACCTTGATTGGGTCTCCAAAATCTTTATCTTGCCTGAATGATTTTATTAGCTTCCCAGCAGCAATGTCAAATATGTTTATCTTCTTATCCTATAAAAAAAATAAATAAATAAATCATTGATTCCAAATACTGGCATTCAATGCTTATCAAGAATCTACTAGCATATTATCAGGTCAATGAAGCCAATGAGATACAGCTTAACTGGCAATAATAATGGGATAAAGGGTGAGTATAATATATATATATATATATATATTATTATCAGGTCAGTTAACCAGATGAAATATCATTTACATGACCAACTAGGGACAAGTTTGATCGATAGCTCTGGATGTTGAAAGGGGAAGCCCTTCTAGGACTATTTTAATTTAATTAACATACTACAAAATATATTTGCAGTTTTACCTGCCCAACTGTAACAACCATCTCCATCGTTGCATCTACAGCCATGTCATACACAGTTCCATTAGATGCCATTTGATGATGACGACGTGAAATTCTATGACCACTACCAGTTGTAGCAACATCACGGAACACTAGAGACCTGTATGAGGGAAACAGTTATGATAGACATAAAAAAGGCATTGAGATGCTGCCTTTTTTTTAGGGGGGGGTGGTGGGGGGGGTGGTTGTGGAGTGTGTTTAAGTTCCACCTTGATGATATTAATTTCTCAAAACTTAAGAAATAACAAGCATTTCATTGGCCCCAAAAGGGGAATCTAGAGCATAAACAACAATTCCAAATGGTATCATAAAAACAACAAAAAATGAAAAACCACATCATTTATTGAATTTTTGGAATGATAAAATACATGCAACAAAGTAGAGCCATTTAAAATTCCTTACAAAACACGACAAGCTAGATTTTAATGAATTTGAGGAAAAAAAATTTTAATTTCATGCCATTTATTTCAGGCCCCTCTTTATAACCATTTCAATGTGTCGCTTACTAATGCTTCGATAATGCTTAATAAATAAATAATTGTAGCACATACCTATCAGCACTGCAACTGAGAAGTTTACAGCCATTGCAGACAATCTTTACAGAAGTCACTGCAGCTGAATGATCATCAATACTTTCAATAAGATCGAAATTCCTGATACGAAGGGAAGCTGATTAGCAAACACATCCAACAAACTAGAAATGGCTAAAAGTCATGAAGTCAAACCTATTGACATCATAAAGATGGATCATTCGATCGCGGCCCCCTGATGCAAGGAAGGACTGGCTATCCACGGCTTCTTCAGAATTAGCCTCCTTTTTACTTGATAAGCTAAAGCTCAATGAGAGGATCTCTGCATCATGAGCACCCTGCCAAAATTTCCAAAAATTTAATATTCTAAGATACATAGGACCTAAACACTTGTCAGAAAGCATAACCTTGGTCCTCATGTTGCATTGCTTTTGCACAAACATTTCAAAACTAAATGTAGGTGAATGCATTTACCTGAAAGCATGAATAATCAGAAGTTTGTAGGTTATAGATATGAAGGTTTCCCTCACAATCACCAGCACTGAGGTACTTGCCATCTGAACTAACTGCCAATGACCGAAATCCTTGAGTGCTAACACCCACCTCAACAGTATCACGTTCAAAAATCCCAGCACTGACTACAGCAAGAAATGTGAAGCAAAATTCAGCAAGGTAAAAGTAAAATTCAGTTCCAAAAGAAATTAATAAAACTAGTCTTTGGCATTAAAGGTTTAAAATATCTGCACATCTGTATGTGTATGATTGTAAAATGTATGTGCAGGCCTCACAAAGATGAAACTCACCTAAATGTGTTGCACCCGTTGTTTTAGTGTTAAGAGAATGGAGGTTTGTATCATCTTCTGACAAATCAGGTTGCAAAGCTAGATCCCATAACCTAATAGTACCATCTGCTGAGCAAGTCGCAAAAGAAACTCCACCAGAACAACCTCTAGCAACACATGCAAGAGATGGATCATGCATGTTTTCACAACAGAGACTCTTGATATCCCATATGCACGCAGAATGTGAAACTAGCACACAACAACGGGTTGCCTAGAAAGATATAGAAAGGTTCTTTTAGCAGCAAGCATGATCTGTGTGTAACCCCAAAAAAAACTTTGGGACTAGAACTTGAGCATCAAGAAATCCGCAAGAAATATAAACAGGAAATTTTTTTCAAGGTGACTTTGTATAACAAATGAAAATCAAATGGAACTTACAACCAAATCTTAACAAAGCAGTCACCTGATTCACATCATGAATGTCCCATATATAGAGACAACGATCTTCGTAAATAACAACTGGCAAAGCAAAAACATCAAATATATTATGGTGCAAGTACAGGTGAAATCTCTTGATCAAGATGTTTAAATGCTCACCAAGTTTTTCTGAAGTTGAAAACTGACAAGCGATTGCATCTGGAAGAGAAGGTGAAACTTGATCAACCTTTTCAGCAGCTTTAGTATTGCAAACTATATCACTTTCTCCATGAATTTTTTTGGCCTTTGAATATATCACACTTCCTGCATATGTGAGAGTATCACTGGCAAAGAGTTGTACAATTCCGTTACTGCATGCACAAGCAACTAGCATGTTTGATGCTGATAGTGCAAAACCTTTTCCAACCTGAAAATTTGTGGAAAAGTTAAAGAGGCAAAATAGCACAGAATTTATTTCAATAACAAGTAATGAGAGTTTTCACCCAGTGCAGGTTGGTCATATGATACAAACTTCTACCAACAACACTCTTCTGGTTGTCACTTTACCCTTTTTGGATGTAGCTTTGTGCTGGCATCCTAAATTCCTAATATGAATGAAGTTTCAATTCCATAGACATTACCCTTGCAAGAACCTTTTATTTTTGGGATAAAACTGTGCTCTATTTTTCAAAGGTTTGAAAAAACCTTTGCTGAGACAACAGGGAAATTATAAGGCTGTCTAGTTGTTAATTTAGAACAGTTTCCAACGGGGGACTTCTTAAGTCCATCTAAACCAGCAAACCATATAGCCTAGTTCTAGAAATAATTCCACTTTGCTGAGACACAAATTGGCACACTAAAATCTGTCCCTAAAAAAGAAGGGGATAAGCAGCCAAATATACCTTTAAATCAACTGACTTCCTCACTGACAATCCAGAATGTATGAGGCAAAGAACACCTGTAAACAAAGGAAAGGAATAGGAGTCATGGATCATACCTCAAAAACTCAAATGTATCAAAAATCTTAGATTGAATCTGAAGCAAATCCAACCTGTATCTGTCAATGCATAGATTGGAAAAAGGTTACCAGTCTGTTCACTGTTAACATAACTACTATCATGCCCCATTTGGGATGCAACAGATACAAATGAGCTTCCTTTCTGAGGTCCAAGGTCAACAGGCTTTCCATGCAATGCCATTGACCCTGTCCCTGCATTTAAGAGACTCCGTGGAGATGATCCAACTGTCCAGAACTTCAAGTGCTTCTTCCCAGCAGTAACAATAAGTTTTGCATCTGACGAGAAGTTAACAGACGAGACAGCAGTACAAGATGAACTTGCTTTAAGCTTAGTAACCAACATCCCACTTCGCCAATCCCAAAGGTATATGTATCCTCCAACAGATACCAGATGTTTCCCTTGGAAAGAAAATTAAAACAGAAAAAAGGAAAAGAGAGAAAACGATTCAAGACATAAGTAAAATACAACTAGTAAAGAGCAGAAAGTAGTAGCATAGGAGATAAACCAAGTGTAGATTGATTGTGACTAACCATCAGGTGAGAAAGCAATGCATGCAACCCCATATAGATGACCTTTCAATTCAGACACCAACGCCAGCGTAGCACAGTCCCACACTAGCACTGCAGGCTGAGGCCCTGACTGCAGAACCATATTAGAAGCATACAAGTACAGAACATCATAGAAGTAAGTCATATATGCTCTTCCCAAATCTATTTCATATAAATAAGCAGATAAAAGAACAAACATTTCGTAGCTATCTGAACTGTTGATTAATGACGTTAACATCTTCAAATGCCAAATATTTTTTTCCTAACCAGTACTACAATAACCCCAGTACCACTAATTCCAATAAAGATGCACCACCACTGGCCTCTCGAGTTGACCATGATTAAACTCCTCGTTTTTGGAGTGAAATCTTTGCCTCATTTGCTATTTCTTTTTCAAAAATAAATTCAAGGCTTAAATTCATTGATACCGCCTTTGAGAAATTTTAGTCACTAAACTATAATGTGATCACTTGTAGTCCCTTAGATGATGTGACCAAACTAAAAAACTGACACGTTATCACTCCATTACACATTAGAGACTAAAAGCAATGACACTAAAAACTGACACGTTATCACTCCATTACACATTAAGGACTAAACGCGATGACATTCAACTCTTTTAGAGACTAAAATCAATCAATTTTTTTTTTTTTTGAAACTAAAAGCAGTCATGTTAAGTTTGATAAGGACTAAATGCGACGACTTTAAACTTTAGAGACTAAGGCCTAATTACATACTCGTAAGCAAAATGAAACGATATCAGAAAATTTTCGATTTTGTACCTCTGCAGCCGCGACGACACGGCCATCTTTTGACATGGCAACACAGCACAAAGGCTTGGGAACTCGATGAGACACAATCAGGTGCGACTGAGTTGCCGAATCCACATTGTAAACCACCACCACACAACCCGCCACGTAGGCACATCTCGCGGTCGAGATATTCGAAGCCAATCCATTGCCATTCTTCGTCGTTAGCCCTATGATCTCTTCCAAAACCAACTGCGAAATTCAAAACCATTAGTCCTAATTTAAAAAATCGCACCGTTTTTGCATCCGAGGGAAAAAAAAAATTTTAAAATACTGAAATGTGAAAACATGAGATTCAGAATCTAGTAGTGGTCTGTATTTCAGTTTTGATTAGTTTTCTCGGGAAACAAACGGCGGGGTTTAGGGTTTAATGGTGAGGTGAATTTGAAAGAAGAAAGGTTTATAGGCTTACCTTTGAAGACGATGAATCTGGTTTCTTGAGCTTGCGAATCGGCTTCATGCTGAGAATCTGAGTGAAGAAAACCCTAATTGGAGACAAGATTGAGAGTGAGAGTGAGAGTGAGAGTGAGAGTGAGAGCTTTGGCTATATATATAAGAAGATTGTTTGAAGTTTGAAGAAGCTCTTGGCCGTTACGTTTATTTGGTACATTCAGATTATGTCGTAGTGAGTGACAGACTGAGAGTGGGGAAGCGGGAATTTGTGCAAAATGAAATCTGGGTCCCACTCGTTTGGTGGGGTCTGATTAGTGTGTAATGAATGTAGGGGTACTCGTGAGTCGTGTCGTGTTACGTGTCCTATTCAATTTTTTGATTGAAGAGAAAATAGTGAGTCCTAATTCAATTTATGATAGAAATAATATCAATCATTTTTTTGTTTGAGAATGATTTTATTTTTCTTAAAAGGAAGAAAAAAAAAAGATCAACCTTTATTTGAGAGTGTAGTCTTAGAGAAAATGTAAATTCTCTCTCTCATGTTTTGTATTTAGTTTTATGCTCCATCGATTATAATTTATCTTGTATTTTTTTAATTTTTCTTATAAAATAATTAAAGTTCAAAATAGTATATAAAAAAATTAAAACACATAACAATATAACATACCATAAATAATGGAGTATAACCAGGCCTTGTAGCCTAGTGGTACTTGGTTCTGTTGTAACCATTAGCTCGGAGGTTCTATCCCCCGCAATTACCTAGCACCAAAAAATAAAATAAAATAAAGTGCCAAAGTTCTTTGATGCATTCATGTCTAAATACCTAATATATTTCCTCTTTTTTAATATATTTAATTTATGTTGTGATAACCTCATTTAATATTTTTGGGGTGTGCATCTAACCTACTAACGTGACAAAATCAATCCAAACCAACCTATCATTGGTTTTTCATGAGTTGGTAGCTTGGGTTGGGTTGGGTTGAATTGAACTTTTATTTTAAATCTCAAGTTGGGTCAAGTTCAGGTAACTTATTTTTTGAATTCATCTTATCCAACTTGACCCACCATATATATAAGTTTATTTTATTATCTGTATTTTGATTTTATGCTTTGATAGATGTATTTTGTGAATTAGTTTTGATGAATTTATAAATATGGAATATAATTTGGGTTTGGCTTACTTCTAGTACTTTTTTAACTAGAGGTCTCATTTTATTTTAAATACACAATAGCAAATGTTAGTGAGTTTTAATCTCCACCATTTATTGTGTTAATAGGTGATGTGGCAGTTTTTTATTAAAATAAAATGAGACTTTCGGTTAAAAAAATACTTGAAATAAGCCAAATCCACATAATTTAAGCACATTACAACCCCTAAGTTTGGTTGGATATTGAATTTCTCAACCCTACAAAGTAATGTTAGATAAAAGAGAGAGAGAGAAAAAAAAATCTCCAACCCTGAGTGCCATGGGCCGTATCCCTTTTGTATTGCCCTGTTGGCTCCCACTATCATGGGCAGAGTAAACAATACTCAGTCTCCTTCGATGCGATTTGGGCTCAAAGTCAACTTAAGCCCTAGAGTACGCAAGTGTCTATAAGAAATGAATCATCATCTAGTCATAGGTCCAAGTCCAACAACCCAGGCAATGCATGAGAAAGTAATGAAAAATGAAATCTAAAGAAGACACTGAAGGTGTGGGCCAATATATATATGTAAACAGTACTGAAACTCTTTAACTCCAAGGTAATCTGTCCTAACCAATTCTTTTGAAATGCGTATAAAATATAAGTAGATTGGAAGCTTCCTACAACAACACTTATCTCCCTATGTATGCACTAACTTACATGGCCTATATGTGGGCTATGATTGAATGAAGAACATGATCCTTTATAGATCAAATTGGCCCAAGGAATATCTGAGGCCAACCCCAAGGGAAACATGTTGACGATTCCCAGTTTTCCTATTAAGCCCAAGGTTGAACAAATAAGAAACGAGCTTATGAGAAAGTTGTTGGGCCTTAGACTTCACAGAAATCCTGGTTAGGCACTAGCCCTCTGTTTTTTTATTCATATATGGAAATACTAGCGTGCCAAAAGGATTGTAAACATACAACTTTCAAGTTGATGTTAATTTTTCCCAGCAAGGCTGCTACGGACATGATAGGAAAACAACTCAAAACAATCCATTTCCGATTTGCATTTGACGTACAAATTTACTCCTGTACCCACACGGCTATTGGCTATGAAATGAGTTAATTGTACGGTAATCTCTCTTTGGGGTTTTTTTATTTTTTATTTATTTTATTTTAACCTGTTTTTGGTTTTACTTAATAGTAGGTATTATGAACACTATGAGCCTATGAATCCAGCCATTTTTTTTTTTCATTTGAAATTTTTAAAATTATATCTCTGTCCATACACTTTTTTTTTTTTAACCATTTTTAAACTTTACACACACACACACAACTCTTACCTTCATTTCAATAATTTCACATATTACCTCTTGACTTCCTATGTGATAAAGTTTTTTTTGGAAAATTTTAGCAAAAAACAATCTCTACAAAATAAATTATAGTGTTATAAGGATTGACCAAATATATATATATATATATATATTGTAGGGACTCAATTTGGATTGACCCTGAGTATGAATGGGTTTTCAGCCCAATCAAGCCCAAACAATAAATTTATAGAGAGTGGGTTAAAGGTTTAGGCGCTGGCCGTCGTTCATCAAGCATGAACTCTCATTTATAAAAAGATACTTAGAGTTTCTTTACAACCGAGGAGGCCTTTTGCTTCTCTTTTTTTTCCCCCCCCCCCTTTTTACTTTACTTGCTTTCCTTATATAGTCTTCATCTTCCTATCTCCTTATTCCATCTGTTAATCATTCATTTGCCTCTCTTCTGGCCGTCCGTCCCATCAGAGGCCTTATCAGTACTCAAGTGGTTCACTCTGATCAACGTTGCCCTGCTAAGGGGTTATATCCCCATTAATGCGGCCAGGGGGGTTAGGTGAATGCATTAAATGCGAGGGTGACAGCTTACTTTGGGCCTGGTCTTTCCCGAAAATCACCATTGTCAGGCCGAGGATGAGGAGGTTCTCGGCGTGGATTGGGAAAAGAGGTTTTCCCCAATTTAGCCTTGAATAGTCAGTGTTCCTCGGCATGGGTCTTGGGCCTGCTACCCGATGGGCCGAGGCTATCAAGCCCACGGGCCCCACATATATATTTTACCAATTTTTTTTATACTACCAAACATAAGAAAACATGAAAAATTATCTTCATATAAAGTTTTTCATTGAAATAAACGGAGTGTTGATTAATTATAAAAAAAAAAAAATAGTGTTGGTATGTAAAATTGTGAAGTATCCAAATCTTATTTGGCATAATATAAAAATATCAACTAAAATTTAAACCTCTTTGATTTTATAAATACTACGGATACTAAAAGTCATGTCTTTGATTTTTTTTTCCATGTAATACCAAATTACAAAAGAAAATCGTCACAAGTCATGAGGATGCTCCAATCGAAACAAATGACAGAACCTAAGATTGACTTAAGTAATTAAATATTAGATTAGAATAAGCTTTATTCTTCCAACAGAAAATGTTTGGATTTTAATCACCCTCAACCAATTATTATTAAAAAAAAAATGTTGACTGGCGTAATTATATTTCTGATGTCCATGACAAATTTGTGAGTGAATAAAGTGCACACTGCACTTACTAGAGATGCACCTTTAAAGAATTTGTTTTTTTAATATGCACGTGAATTTGTTTGAAATATTTTAAGAGATTAGATATTATTACTTATTAGGCCTGATTCTTCAAAGAAAAGGTTTGGATTTTAATCACCAATATCAACCATTTACTATAAAAATGAATACAGTAATAAAGAAAGATAAATGGCATGTTGATTGGTGTAATTATATTCCAATTCCCTCATGACCTTGACAAATTTGTGAAAGAATAAAGTGCACACTGCACTTACTACTTACTAGAGATGTACCTTTTAATAATTTGCTTTGTTAATAGGCTCGTTAATTATTTTGAAATATTTTAAGAGAATACATAAAGATAATGAAACAAGTTTAATCCAAAAGCACCAACAATAACGACAAACACTTAAAACCAAAGTTTAGGAACATTTAGCGGATGTGTTGTGTCTTGGGCAGACACGTGAAACATTTTGATCTAATCTCAATGTTATCAGGGACGGAACCAGGATTTGAACCTAGGGGGGGCGAAAGCATGAACCAAAAAAATTTCAAGTGACATGGTTTATTAAAAAAAAAATTTATGGTAGACAAAACAATTGCACTTTATTACCATAAATATTTAAGTCAAGAAGGAAATAATATGAACCAAAAAAGTTGAAAGTCACAATATGATATTCAAACCTTTTCGAAGAAGAGAGTAAAAAAAGAAGATGACTTCAGATCTCCAAATTTTGGATAATTGGAATTAATATGTTGATTTTATCACATTGAACAACTCACCAATATGATAAACCCATACTTTTGGATGCAACTAAAAATCACACTAATGAAGTTTTCAAAACTTTGTTTGAGGATTTTAAAAAATTGGGATATTAATAATAAAGTAAAAAGTGCAGTCCTTTTTATTAAATAAAGGAAAGGTAAATCATACACCAAATGGCTTAGACAGGCTTGTTTTAAAGCTAACTATAAAAAGAATGGCTTAAACAGGCTTGTTTAAAGCTAACTATAAAAAGAATGGCTGAGGCAGGCTTGTTTTAAAGCTAACTATATAAAGAGAAAGCCCGTGGGAATGGTAGATTCGCCATCTTGTCCCAGCGGCAATCGAGCCAATATGGGTGCTACTAGCGACGAGGAAGAAGAAGAGGTGGAAGCGTTTGATGGCCCCATCCTAGGATGTTCCTTGATTCTCTCCCAGTTTCATGATAATTAAGCATTAGAGATGACAACACTCGGGCATCAACCGTTCGACAATCTTACAAACCTTCATCGATGTCCTACCATCAAGGTGAGACCAAAACTTTGTCGCACCCAAAGTCTAGTGCGATCTACGCCTGCTTCGGTTCTTAGCAGAAGGAGGAGGGTCTTCTTTCTTGCTTGGTTGAAAGGTGGGAACATCTCTGGCTTCTGCTTCCTTTGCCTCAACTACGTCGTCCAGGATCTGGGCAGCATTCTTGGTTACTAGAAGAGGCTTGGCTTCCTTGCCCTTACCTTTATCCAGGGCCATCTCATTCCCCAGGCCTTGATCACGATCTTGGCAAGGTCCTTAGAAGGGCCTAGAAAGTTGAGAACTTGAAGTTCTTGCTGAACTCAAAGGTTTGTAAATATGAAAGAACGATTCCCCGGAGCGCCTTATATAAGAGGTGAAACCTAGTGGAAATTAATTCGTGCGGAATCCAAAGGAGTTATAAGCGAAATAACTACTACCCAATTTTTGAAGAAATCCTCAACCGTTAGATCTGCGTCGCTTCGTAAAGGTATTAATGGAGGCGCCTCTGTATATCGAAGTGCTAGTAACATGCCTTAGGCAGGTGAAGAGACTCAGGAGCTGATGTAAGACAAGACTTGATAAGCCATGACAAAGACCCGAGGACATCAAAATCCTCCTTTCCGTCCAAGGATCCGGACAGCAGGATTTTGAGGGGCTATTGTGGGGCAAGAATTTGGCGACCCGGCCCATTTCATAACGAGCACAGGCCCACCGAGGAAGAAGAATGTCGATGAACGAAGAAGGCCAAATTGCCGAGGAACATCGCCGAGGACGATGCTTCCTCAGTCAACCAAGATCATTGAAGGGAAAAGCGCACACCTCAAAGGCAGCCTCCAAAGCATTCCAAAAAGAAGAACGAGTATATGGACCACCATGGGAGCAGGTGGAGGAGCAATTCAGGAGAAACTGTCACTTGCTTAAATGCCCACAATAACGTTCTGCCGCATTATAAGAAATGACTCTGAACAGTATACCTCGGTTACCGCAACTCACAGAATGCCTGATGGGACGGCACTCAAGTATAAGCTTGATGATCAACGGTGGAAGCCAAGATCGTTTAAAGAGGACTATATAAGAGGAGAAACCCACCGCGAAGGGTATGAAAAAAGAGGAGAGAAAGCATCATGGCGATCTCAAGAATCTTGAACCATTGCCACCCAATATATACAAAAGTAAGCTCTCGAATTGTGCCGAGGACGAGTTTCTTCAATAAACTAGCTCATTTCTGTTTGATCAACATAAAAACCCGTTTTAACTGTTATCCATGCGCTCAAGTCTAGCTCTTGGCCCACTTTCTAAAATTCATTGTACTGGGTCCACTGGGCCAGGATCCCATCATTCTTGGCTTAGTCCAAAAATCGAGACCCTACAAGATCTTAAGCTCAAAACTCAAACTTGAACTCGAGCTCTGCTTGATTAATATATCATGCCAATTCAAGCTAAGTTCAAGTTTTTAGACTTTTTGACGAGTTCAAGCTTGATCGTTTACTTGTAAGTTTGGTTTGAGTTTGAGCCAAGCTTAAATAATTTACTTTTGTTGTCAAGACGAGACCTAACATTAATTATTCGACAATACCCACCTTGTTTACAACCTTGCCTAACACATTTCCTTGTGAAGCAATAAAATTTTAAAAGATTATACAATATATAAAATAAAAGGAAATAGTTGGCCTCTCACATCAAAGCAATGAAAGTTATGTCTATGAGTTTGGTATGAAATATATATGAAAGATGTGTTTATTTTACAGTAAATTCATGTCATGGTGACAATAATTTTTATTAATTGTTATACAATATGTGTGCATGATTTTTTAATGGATTTTAATATTTTATTTCTTCCCTAATAATTCTAAGACCACACCATTTCTCACAATTATCTAATATAGCTGGTTGTGAGTAATAGAAAAAAAAAAAAAAAAAAAAA
>NW_027069811.1:196357-213509 GCF_002906115.3 Quercus suber
GATCTCCAAATTTTGGATAATTGGAATTAATATGTTGATTTTATCACATTGAACAACTCACCAATATGATAAACCCATACTTTTGGATGCAACTAAAAATCACACTAATGAAGTTTTCAAAACTTTGTTTGAGGATTTTAAAAAATTGGGATATTAATATTAAGAGTTGGCAATGTTACATCATCAATATTGGCTTCTAAAAGAATTTTGCATTTTATCTTTTGAAAAAAATTTAAATATTGTAATTGACTTTCCCATAATTTATAAATCAATTAAAAAGTTATATAAATTATTGTCACCCCCATAAGGGAATTTATTTTTCTATGAGATTTTTTTGGTTATGAGTTATTGAATTATGCTATTGGTGATTTGTGGATTTTTTGTTGTGTTGTATTTGGACTATGGAGAGGCCATGGGTCCAAAGAAATGGTTAAGTGATTAGTTTCTTTTAAGCTATTTAGACTAATTCAAAAATTTGAGAGGGGCAACTATAACTAATATAGCTGGTTGTGAGTAATAGAAAAAAAAAAAAAAAAAAAAAAGTGGATTAATATGAAGGTGACCAATAGTAAATTCTTGTCTACCACATAAAATAGTCATGGGAAAATGTGTAATAACAGTTGTGGTGTTGTCGTGTTAGAACTTTTCTTTCTTCTCTTGATTTGTTCATGCAAGTTGTAAAACGTGACATGGATTTTTTTTTTTTTTTATATATATATAAAGAGGGAAGGAAATGAAATGTTTTGAAAATTGCTTATTTTTTGTAATTTATTTGTATAACGTGAAACAAAAAGCGAAAAATGAGTTTATATTAATTAGAGAGAACCAGATGATTTGTTTTTACTAAAGACAGGTGAGCAATCTGATGGTGAGAGAAGACATGGTCAGAATAGAACAATTAGAGTAGATAAGAAGCTTAAAGAATTATGTCAGGTCTCGTAGTTTGTTTGTTTGTTTTTTTTTTTTTTTTTGAGGATAAGGTCTCGTAGTTTGTTAAGTAAGCCACTGCCTTGGTCAAAAAGAAGAGTAAAACATTGATTAGGTACCAATATTGTGCCCAAATGTCCAATAATCACTAATAGCTATAAAATTCGAGAATGACAAATCCAAAAACCTAAAAATGAGGAAAAATTAATAGACTAAAATAAAACTGAACCAAATTGATCACAATAATGAGAAAAAACACGGCGACACGTGATATAAATATATAAGATCCATACACAAACTAAGTCTCATATCTAAAAATTTCAAGAAAGATTTATAGGAAGTATATATATTTAAGAAAAATGTTAACGGATGTGTATAGAATAATGATTAACAATCTATTTAAGTAAAGTTTTTATAGAAAAAAATAATTAATATTTTGACAAATTTTTTTATTTTTTATAAAAATAATATTAAAACTTCCTTAAAATAGATTGTTAATTATTATTCTAAGAACATTCGGTCAAGCAGTGGAGATCTATAATTGCCAATTGGCAGTCGGCACTAATCGACAGGGGACCGAACTGTTCCAGATAATGCAATAAATAGCTTAGACTTTGTCCAATTAACTCACCAACCTAAAAGTAGGTCCTAACTTTACTAACTTGCCATTGCATTGCTGGTTTCATTTTGATGTCTCTAATGTTTAGTGGTGCATACTTGCATACGTGCATCCCTCTTTTCTATAATCTTGCTAGTCATCCAGTAGTCCAAGATACCAAGTGTCCAAGTCTCTAGCAAAGCATATGAAGTGGAGCCAATCACCTTATGATTCGTTCTTCTCGTTGAACATAATTTTCAGAATCTCTGGTTTATAGGACGTTGAGTATTCTCATACGTGACTCGTGATCTACTAGTACTAAACATTTTTTGAGTTTTAACTATGACCATAAACTTTATATTTTCCAACTATTCCAAAAAAATCTAAAAATTTCTAGTTTTGGTGGTGTTAACAATTGCTAAAAAATATATATAATTTTTGTACTGCCAACCTTTTTTTTTTCTCTAATTGAATCACTTGGTGGGTTTCACAAATCACAAGAATCCTTTGTATGTCAAATTCACAATAAATCATCTACTATATCAAAACAACACATATAACCAACAATAAATATATCACTCTTCTCCTTAGTGGTAGTTCAAAATCTTAGTCGAATAAATTCTTTGCCAAACTTTTAATTATTTTCCACAATTTCTCATTATATATTTATATATATGTGTGTGTGTGTGGTGGGGGGACACTAGCAAGAGATGTAAATTGATTAATATCTACATAGGGTAGCTTCTAATTACTAGGAACCTCTTTTAGGAACTATAAATTTCATTACTTCACAATAAATGACTCAATATTTTATAAAAATTGGTATCATTATACTGCAATCATATAATAGAAATGTCTACTCATTCTCATTTTCTTCTAGGCACAAAGCATAAATACAAGTGTTTATTTTATACAAGAGCATCCCTGTACTCATCTTTTAGGAATACCAACTTGATATATAATCATTGCTCTCACTTAACAATAGGAATTGCCCTTTTTTCCATAAATTAAGTTACAATTTTTCTCACACTTAGGCCAAAAAAATAAATATTTATCTTAATTCTAATGAGAATTCACAAAATTAAAATTTTTCATCATCTTCTATTTATGAGTTCTATAAATTATTTCTCAAGTCACACACACGCCGTGCGCGCACACACACATTCAATCTCATTTCTTAATTTTCAATATATTCTCACTAATTGAGAAAAAATTTAAATGAAAATGTGCCAAACTATCAATTTTCAACCTAAAAAATTTAAAGGCACTTGGGGTTTTCCCAAAATAGTAAATTTCATAAAATAGAAGCACTTTTATTTTTTTGGTGGGTTTATATAAAAAACAAATTCCATAAGAATTTTTTTTAAAAATATATCCACATAAACCATCAAATACAATTTTGTATACAATTTTGTATAAGGCACAAAAATATTTCTCAAACTCATGTGTACGAGGCTGAAGTAAATTTCTCAATCTCAAACCGCTCAATTATTTTATTTAATAGTTCAATCTCAAATCTCATATTTGAGTTTCCTTTTCCGGCTTAGATCATGCTTTTGTCAGATGCAACAATTAATTGAACTCTTAGCGTAATATAGTTTATGGACACTGAAGTCTTACAGGGTTACATCGTCTATCGGTCTACGGTAGCTCGGAGCCTACTCATCATAACCATATTCCCCACCTACCACTTCCAACACCAACAATCCTTTCAATAACATTGATTTTTAGCTTTGATAAGATTGAAAAATCAAAAAAGGAAATGCTAATGAGTACATAATCCATTTAAAGAAAGTTTTTATAAAAAATGGAAAAAAATTAATTAATATTTTGATAGCTTTTTTCATTTTTCATAAAAGTGGTATCAAAACTTTTCTAAAATATATTATTAATGAGTGCTCTAAAGACACTCGTTAACATGACCCTTTTGACTAACTTTTACATTTATTTACAATACTTTCAACAATAATTTTTTAATTTCAGTAAAATAAATAGTATCTAAACACATCTTGAATTTTTAGCAATCGTTGAATCTTTTTCAACATTGGAGATGACTTTGTTTATGAATTTCTACGAAGGTCGATCGGTTCTATCCACCTTTTTTGAATGGCTGAACTTTCATATGATTTCTGCTAAAGATGTGGTCAACCTGAGGCCTAGTTAGCTAATGAATTACCATATAATTAATATCATTGTCAACGATATATTTATTAGTTTTCTATAAAATCCAATTAAACACAAATATTCAAAGTTACATGCACACGAATTAGGAAGCTTTCAACTTCAAAGGAAACAAAGAAATAAATTAAATTTTGATCAAGAACTCATTTGAGAAAATGTTCCAATTTTATAGTATCATTTTAACAGAAAAAGAATTTTTTGTAGTGTTTGCGTACAATTCCTACCAAACTAATGAATGAGATTCAATCCAATTTAAACCGACGCTTCAAGTTGGTAGGTTGATTTTCATGGAGTGATGAGTTGGGTTGCAGTTTTTATTTTTATTTTTTTGGAAAATTTGTATTGTGTCAAGTTCGAGTTGGCAATGTGTTCACCCGAAGAAACTTGACCCAACAAATATTATTAATATTTAAAAAAATGTAAACAACTATACATTTTAAATTTATTGGTTTGATTTATTTTACATTTTATGAGTTAGATTAAATTTGAGGTGAATAGATAAAAATAAACCACTAATTTTATACAACAGGACATAATTAATTTAGGATGGGACACAAACCTTTAATGTTATGATTGAATAGTAAGATTTGGATAAGTAGATTTAGATTTGATTAATTAAAATCTAATTACTTTATATAGATAGTTTTAAAAAATCAAAGATTTGGATTTGACAAATTCCACCAAAAAAATAATATCTAAAATTAAGGTATTTCAAATTTATCGATTTAAAATTCAAATACAAATTTAAATTCAAGTTTCCAAATGCAATCTAAAAAAAAAAATTAAAAACTTGGGAAAGTCTCGGATATATATATATATATATATTTTTTGGGGACCAGTGTTTTGGGATGTGTATTCGGTGACACTTGGCTGATCCACGCATGCAACAACATGTTACTATAAGGCAGTGAAGTGCAATGTATTAATATTTCCATACAAAATTGAATTTTTCTTCTAGTAGTACGTTTTTATTAGCAAGCATGCGGACGGTGGACAAAAAATCTAATGTATACTAGATAAGCACTAGCAAATGAGTGAATGACGACCTTTGGTTTGGCTTAATACGAGTATACGACAACTTGCATCACTTGACCACGGCTCCTCAAACTTACTATCTTTTTTTTTTTTTTTTTTTTTTTTTGTGTGTGTGTGTCCCCAGACTTATCTATCTATCAGTCAGTCTGTTTTCCCATCCACGTATATCTATTTATATCCAAGTCCATAAATATATACACTTGCAAGTGAGAGTTGAGAGGAAGCTTTCCTTTTCCTAGACAATTTATATATTATTAGTTGCGGGGTTTGTGACTTGCACGGTTTTACATTTTTTTTTAAGAGAAAAAAAAAGTATAATTTTTTTTAAAAAGAAAAATGAAGCATCTAATTGATATTCCCATGTGAATTTGGGAGATGGGTTAAAAAATAATACAAACAAAAAGTGACCAACAAAAAGTAGGCTAGAAAAACTAAAAATGTTAATAATTTGCAACATGGGATGTTATTCTCATCTTATTTGGTGCGCACCGTAATGCTTGTTAACTAGTAGATGTTTTCTAAAATATAGCTTAGAGTCCATGTAAAGGCACTTGAAATGGACCACTTACTTTGATATCTCATCACTTCCCATGCGTATAACAAGTAATATTGTTATATGATTTTATATATTATGCACACATCAATATTCTTTTTTTTAATTTCTTTATACTTTATGTTTTTAAGCAATCTCTTTTGATTAGGTGTCTATTTGGCATAATTAATTTTGCCAACTTATTTTACTATTCAGCTTATTTTTGCTACTATTTATGGGTCTCACTGAACTTTTTGGTACTATTCATGAATTTCACTGTATTATTTTAGCTAACTTTTATCTTTATTTATAGTATTTTCAGCAAAAAAATTTTAATTTCAGTAAAATAAGAGACTTCTAAGTCTAGACATGATCATCCCATTTTATAAGATTTGTGTGTGTGTGTGAGAGAGAGAGAGAGAGAGAGAGCCAATTGAAAGTTTCGAAGACCAAAAACATTAAAGTTTACAAATTATCTACAGAGAGATAAATGTGTTCAACATATACCATAGAAAACGGTAACTGAAAGTATAAATAGTGATTAGCTACTAATAGAAATAGGTTTAAAGGATAATGATTAGTTTGTGAAAAATGTAATTGAAAATATCTCTAAGTATGGGACAGGGTGAGCTCAACAATTTTGAGGGCATAAGGTAAAAATTTTAAGTGAATTTTTTTTATAATTAAATATTTATTAAACTTTTTTATTTTTTATTTAAAATCTATTTTTCTTACTTTTTAAAATGTAAAATTACTAATTAAAATTTTTTTTAAATTCCTCTAATATTTCTATTTCAATTAATAATATAGTTAATTCAATGAAATTTTAGTATACCTTGAATAAGATTTTATTAATTGGTATAATAAAGTAAAAAAAGACTATTCATGCTCCAGTGGGCGGGTTAGTGTTTAGGGAAGTTAGTTTTAGCGTGTGGGGTCGTGGGTCATGTGGCTGTGTGTGCTAGTATGCTATGGGCAGTGTGCTACTGCTATCAACTTTGTTATTGGCTGTGTGTGCTAGTATGCTATGGGCAGTCTACTAGTATATCTTTTGTTTTTTTGTTTTTGTTTTTTTTTTTGTTTTGTTTTTTCATTTTTGTTTTTTTAGGATACAATAGAGCATTTTTAATGTATTTTATTTACCAATAAAATGACTTAATTTTTTTTAATTAAAATATATAGATAAATAGTTTATATATATATATATATTTTTTTTTTAATACAAGTGGGAATCTTATTTTATTTGTGGCCTTAAGCAATTGTACTACTTGTTTCTATGCTTCAGCCGACCTTGGTATGGGAAAAGACATGCCACTTATTTTTTTTCCTAAAAAAAAAAATGCCACTTATTTTTATAGTTATTGTACTTAATATTATGCAATATTGTATAGTCATCGGGTAACAATTTGGTTACAATCCAAAGATCTACTCTCAAGTGTACGAGATTATGAGTAATTCATTATTATGTAGAAACAATATATATATATATATATTATTAATTGATAATTGCTTTTTTATGGGAGAAAAAAACATTTTCCATTCTTACCTTTAAAACCAACCGATTTTATTTATATATTTAGAAATGATCAGAATCTCCTAATAAGTCATTTTCTCGATTAAATCCAATGAAATGAGAAATTAAAATGCCAAAAAATAAATTATTCAACCCTATAAGATAAGTTTTTCTCTTTTTACATAAGTGTGGATCCCTCAAATATAGAGTCTAACCCTATGAAGAGGGAGGTTTCCTTAAGAATGAATATTCTTAAACATAACGATCAATTTGAGAAAAATAATAATATACGAGGATTAAAATACCAAAAATAAAATAAAAAAAATTTAAGGATAAAAACGACAATTCAAAACCAAAGTTAAATTAGTTTAGATTTTGACTAGATAATTTCATCTTGGTCGGTTGGATTAATTGGCAATTTACTAAATTAGAAACATTAAACATGGCAAAAAAAAAAAAAAGTTGAAAATGGCAATGTGACTGGCAAATCAGGTAACCGGTATCACGGGTTTGGTGGGAAGCATGTGATCTTGTATTGTATAAGACAATAACTCAATAAGTCGAGGTTGGTGAACATAAAGGCATATGCAACGACTACACGTGTTGCCACGTAGGTGTATTCTAAATCTACTCCCTTCCCGTGTGTACAACTAACCTTAAGCCACACCATGCAAATTTCACTCACTGACCAAAATACCCTTTTTTTCATTTTGATGAAAAAGACCAAATTTCACTAAAACCCTTCCTTTTCTCACCTACCCCAAAGCCAACTTTTTTATTTCATTTCCCCTTAAACTTTTCTTTAATTCCACTTCTATAACCCAAACCCCTAATAGAACTCACCTATAAGAATTCTCCAATTTTATAATGCATCATTTAAAGAAATCCTTTTGACAGTTTCTCCATCAATGTCTATTTGTTTGGTAGCTCTTTAACAACATTCTCTCTCTCTCTTTGTTCCAATAAGCCTCTATAATGGCTGCTCAAACTTCAGCCAAAAGCCTGCTACATTTATCATCATCTTCTTCATCATCATCATCATGTCCTTGTTTTGGGACTTCAAAACAATCAAATTTGATAAAGTTGAGGAAAACCCAGGTGGGTTTTGAACCAAGAGGACTCACCCAGCACACAAAGCCAATAAATGTTGAGACTTTATCATTGAGTTACAAGAGTGGAATAAGAGTGGTGGTGGAAGAGAGAAAGAAGAGATGGGAGGTGAAGTGTACGGCGGAGGGAATAGAGAGAGGGGTGTTGATGGGGAGGAGAGGAAGAGAAGAAGCGGTGGCTCCTGCCAAAGTATTGGTGCCAGAGAGGTTTAAGGTCGTGGCTTTGATGGCCTGTGTTATGTGCCTTTGTAATGCTGACAGGGTCGTCATGTCTGTTGCTGTTGTTCCGCTAGCTACCAAATTTGGGTGGTCCAGTTCTTTCTTGGGTATTGTGCAGGTAATATACTAAACTTTAACATGTATGCACGTTGGTTTTTTTGGACTCTGCAACTCAACAAATTTCACAAACACAATAATTGAGATCACGTTATGTTATTGGTTTTCATTGGGGAGAAAATACTCCACGTTTCGGTGTATGCTTCTCTCCCTTCACAGTCGGTAGAAACTATAGCTGATGGGTCCTACCAAATGTGAGGAGGAGAAAGCCATTAGAGTACATATCAATAACAACAATATGACACATCATTAGTTGTTAAAAATTTTATCTATAGACTTTTCTCTCTCTCGTAAGGCTATGTTTGGTTAGGGAACGGGGATGAAAAGAAAAGAAGGGAAGAAAAAGGAAAGGAAATAAAATCCTTTGTTTGGTTAGAATGGATTAGGGTGAAGGAAAGAAAATGGTCCACCAAATTTTTCCTCCCAAATTGGAAGAAAGAAAGGAGAGGGAAGAGAGTTTTGATGGTAGGACCACTTATAAACTATATTTCCCTCCATTTCTCTCTTAGGAACCAAATAAGTTAATGATAATTTTTTTCTCCCTTTCTCTTCCCTTTCCTCTGCTCATCTCTTCATCACTTTACTTTCCTTTCTTTTGTGGGCGTTGGAATTTTTATTTTCTCCCATTTTCTCAAACTTATTTTCCTACCCAATACTACTATTTTATTTTTATTTTTTATCTACCTTCATTTTTACCTGAACCTACTATTGATATCAGTGATTATCATTGATTGATATCCCTGAATCATACTATGATATGACTTTATTATGTAATGATATCATTAATTATCATTGGTTGATATTCCTGAATCACAATATGATATGACTTTATTATGTACTAACTATCGCATGTCTTTTTTTTTTTTTTTTTTAATTTGAGGGGATCGCATGTCTTATTAATAGAGAAAAAACTGTAAAAAATTTTAAAAATTAAATAAATAAATTGGATATGTCCCACAAAAGTTGAGACAATAGAAGTAGGAGAAAGAACTCTCTCTTCTTGCAAGTAAGGTTTTTATTTTCGTTTCTTGACTCGTACAGTCCTGCTTTTTGACATGGAAAATCAAAAGGAGAAAAAAACAAAAAACAAAAAAAACAAAAAAAAAAATCTCGGTTGTTGAGAATGTGGCATTTGTTGGTTCGCCGCCACCTTACCAAAAATTGAACAATGATGGTAGCAAGGACCTTAGATACTCCACCTAGAACTGAAAAGGACCTTTCCTGGTTCATTCAGCTTAAACAAACAAACAATAATATTTCTCAATAAAGTTTTTTTTTTTTTTTTTTAAAATAAAATATTCACCGTAAAAAAATGTTCAAACTTTCCGCCGCTTGTTTACGTAATAAATTAGAAAAATATGATGTCCAAAATACTTTTATAGTAATAAATTGTCACAAACTATTACTAATAAGTAAAAAATTGATTTTAATGGTAAGTTTAAATTAGAACAAATAATAACTTACAATTTATGATATGTTATGAAAATATTGTAGAAGTAGTACTACTTCTACTATTTTTACTATTTTATTTTTATTATGCGTTAGTTACTACAAATTGCCTTAATAATTATGAGAAGGATTGGAATAAATTTTTCATATCACTAAACTTTTCTGTATTATTTAATAAATGGTAACCAACCACTATTTCTTTGGAAGAAATTAGTGGGCCCGTTGGCTTTTTGTAGGAGGGGACAGTTTATTTCCCTTTGGTAGTGAGTATTGAGCGGAAAAATGATAATAAACACATACACACAAGGGAAAGGTTACATGCTTACATATTAGAACTTTGTGACATTATGGGTCTTCATCTGTTAAAGGACTATTTACCTATAATCCGTAGCCCAAACCAAAACTGTTTTGGGTTCAAGCTGTCCTATAGAAATTTTGATTGGGGAACAATTTGAAATAACAAAGAAAATTATTATTTTTATCCATGTGATGTTCACACCACCTCTTATTATAGAGTGAAATCTACTATAGAACTCACCTTGTGAGAGAGGGTGTTTCGTAGAAGCAATCATTCATAATATATAAATTTGGCAACCCAATAAGAAACTTTTTATCTAATTGTGTACTGTTTCCAAGAGTCATATACATGTATTATCTCTGAGGTGCTTATTTGGATGCTTGTAAATCCAAGGTATCTTGAATTCTTTACAAATAAATTTAAAAAGAATAGGTACTAAACGAGGTAGTACTTATAGTACTTGTGTGTAATGCAAAATTTAAAACAGTGTAGAAAAGGTACCTAGACCTGATCAGTAGTTGTTGATGTCTGAGTCTAAAATCTGGATTTGAACTGAATAAAAAAGTAGAATAAACCAATGTTTTTTTTTTTTTTTTTGATGATTAGGGACACATTAGTTTGTAAGATTTATATATAGTAAAATTTGTAGTATCCCTAACATCACTCTAAATTGTAAACTTATTTTCTAGTGCTTGTTTTCTACATCCAGTTTCCTTCTCTCTCTTTTTTGGTTTCTGTTTGTGTTTTTCTTTCCTGACCATGTTGTTAGATTGACATCCTGACTAATTTGATGTGAATGTTACATGTTGAAGTCATCCTTTTTATGGGGATATATACTTTCATCTGTGGTTGGAGGAGCCTTAATAGACAAGTATGGGGGAAAGAGAGTTTTGGCAACTGGTGTGGCGTTGTGGTCATTGGCCACCCTGCTCACCCCTTGGGCTGCCAACCACTCTACAACCAGCCTCTTGGCCATTCGTGCCTTCTTCGGATTGGCTGAAGGCGTAGCTCTACCTGCCATGGGCATCATTTTGTCAAGGTAATGCCTCTTGAATCCGGATAAGTAATGGTAGAGATCTTAAAAATGAACTGAGCTAATCACAAATTTGTTAAGCTTGATCTGTGTTCAGCTTGAGTATATTGTAGAGATAAGCGAGTTGAATTAATTAACAAGCTTGAAAGTTATGTGCAGTGTTCATCAAAAAAAAATTTTAATCGATATTGAACAATGTGTTCAAGTTACTATTATTATTGTTTTTCCTGTTGATGGGTTTATTAACATAAACATGCATATCTATAAACTTCTTTGCATAGCCAGTTGATTGGCTATGTTTATAAATTGGTTTAGCCATCTTAATTAAAATATTGATTCAACTTATTCTTTCTTATAAAACTATAATTTAACTCTAGCTATTCCAATGTGTCTAGGTGGTTTCCAAACCATGAACGAGCAAGTGCAGTGGGTATCTCCATGGCTGGATTTCATCTTGGCAATGTAGCAGGCTTACTACTAACTCCAATTATGTTGTCATCAATTGGAATTACTGGTCCTTTCATTCTCTTCGCATCACTTGGGCTGATCTGGTTGTCAACATGGACACAAGTCACAAATGATCCGCAAGAAAGCCAACTTATTAGTAAATCAGAGCTACGACTAATCCAGGCTGGAAAAACTGACTCTTCAGTAAGCAATGGCAAGTTCCCACCTATACAGCTCTTATTATCAAAATTACCAGCATGGGCTATCATATTGGCTAATATAACTAACAATTGGGTGAGTCTTCTTCTTTTTTAATTAACTGAAAATACTTATTCACTTGGTTAAATTCTTATGAATTTTGCATGAAGAATCTAAAAGCGCTTGTCATTACAGGGATACTTTGTTCTTCTCTCATGGATGCCTGTTTATTTCAAGACTGTAAGTACTCATTTCTGCAATTTCTACACCTTGTCTTGCTATTGAATACATGAAAGATGTCAAAACGTTTTCCTGTGTTGACAATGCATTATAAATTATGGTTGGTGCTTAATAATTTTCTTTGTTTTCCCTGATGAATTTAGGTATTTAATGTGAACCTGAAGCAAGCAGCATGGTTTAGTGCCGTTCCATGGGGAACAATGGCACTTTCTGGCTATGTTGCAGGTGCAACATCAGATTACTTAATCAAGGCAGGAGTCAATTTGACATTAGTACGCAAGATAATGCAGGTACCTCTTCTGTTTCTGTCTTGTAGTAGCACATTGTAATTCTAATACTTGGGAATCTTCTGTAAAATGATATTTTGCTTTTAATCTGTTAATAGAATTAAAGGGTTTATCATTATGGATGAGGCAAAGAACATAAAGTAGAAGAAAAAATCAAGAGAAAGTGGAAAATCTCCAATTAAAAAGTAAAATTTGAACTTTAGCATTTGATTATATAGCACATTTTAGGCTTTGGAAACATCCCCAATGATCTAGATTTGTTATAAAAGGAGATGCAGAAAGCACAAACATATTGCATCTCTAATGGGTTATAAGAAGTGCCATTCTTTCTTTATTCCATTGTTCAGCTTTTAACTCAGCTTCTTTTTTTTTTTTTGATAATCAGTTTTTAACTCAGCTTACTTGAACTTTTATGTGATCAAGATATGTTTACTAGTACCTTCTAAATATAGAAGTCTACATGATATTCTCTGATCTAACTATCACTATGCTGATGTATGATTTTGGCCAACAGTCTATTGGTTTCATTGGACCTGGGGTGTCATTGCTTTGCTTGAATTTTGTTAATACACCTGTACATGCGTCAGTCTTCATCACAATAGCCTTGAGCTTGAGCTCTTTCAGCCAAGCTGGCTTTCTCCTCAACATACAAGTAAGTTTCATTTTATCAGTCATAATAAACAGTAAAACTTAAATGTTGGTAATTCTCCGGATAATCCAGTATAGCAATTGAATGTCAGTAATTCTACCTCAAATTTAATAAACTTCTGTGGTTTCCTTGATCAGGATATAGCTCCTCAGTGTGCTGGACTTCTTCATGGTATGTTCTTGCCCATGTTTCATATTCAGTTAGTAGAAAAGAGTGAGGTTAGAGATACTACAAATTTTACCATATAAGTCTTACAGACTGATATGTAGCAAGTCACAAAAGGTTGTTGAAGTGACACCAATTGTATTCACTATCATGTCAATTTGTAAGTATTTTGCGGTAAAAATTGGTAGTAATTTTAGCATTATTATTAGAAAATGATATTTGTAGTTTTGTATTACTTTTTTTATCCTCAAAAAAAATAAAATTTGATTCTAAAGGCAATAACTTTCTCCATTAACAGGGATTTCAAATTCTTTTGGGACACTAGCAGCAATAGTCAGCACAATTGGAACTGGTTATTTTGTACAGTGGTTGGGATCTTTCCAGGCATTCTTGACTGTCACAGCTGCACTCTATTTCATGTCAACTATATTCTGGAACCTGTTTGCCACTGGAGAGCGAGTATTCTAGCTCTAGAATGAAATTTCATACAATCTAGCATCCTACCATTTTCTCCTAATGCTAGGAAATTCTATTGGGAAATTTAGAATGAAAAATTGTGCATGAATGGTTTGAAAATGATGAGTATTTTTTTATGGGTTTGGCACATATTAAGCGGGGAGGGAGAATTTGAATTGTGAATATCTTCATTGGAAGCATCAGGAAATGTCATCTGACCTAAAGGTCATTGGCTAGAAGTGATGAGTAATTTGATGGTCTCTCTGCAAGAAAACATCAAGTTACATGCCATTTATTTTTTTTGTTTTTTGTTTTTTTGGTTCCTCTCCATTTGTAGATGTTGGATTCAGTTGCAGTACAAAAAGAAATTGAAACAATGTGAGAAAATAGTATATTATTGTATGTTTTTAGACCCCTTAAAACACAAGTTGATTAACCTAGTTATTTAGCCAAGTGATTAGTTAGGTAAATTATTCAAATCTAAGTTAACACAAATAAATCATATCATGTAAATAATGCGGAAAATAAAGAACACAACGATATGATAACCTAGGAAACCAAACCGATAAAAAATCTGGGGAAAATTTAACTTAGTTATTCTCAAGGTAAAACAAATTCACTATGAAAGAATTGAAGTTTTACAATAATGGCTTAGATCATTAACATCCTATTGCTACCTCGAGTAGAAAACTTACTACCACGACCACATGACAGCTCCGAGTCCACAGACTACTTCTTTTTTGGATTCACAGCAGCCACAAGTACTCTCACTTGTGTTTTCTTTAATTTCTTTATGCAGCAACTGAAGCAATCACCAAGCTCTCGACATCAATCTTGATCTTGATAACCCTAAGTATGTATGAAGGCAAACACCTCTAGATCTCACAAGAGATTTACACACACAGCATAAATAACAACCTAAAAATGTGGTTAGGGTTTTTCCTTTTATACTTAAGGCAAAACATAAAACCCTATATATCATATGGGCTTAAGCTGAGTTGGAAATTCTGCTGAAAAAACATTCTGCATTAGCTTCGATCAATCGAGTCTAATTTTCGATCGATCAAGTTTTGCAGATTTACACATTAAATCTTGTAGTACACTAGATTCCAACTTTACACATAAACACAATTTGAGTCGCCTAAATTTAGACTAAACGTTTTGATCATGGTTTGCCAACATTACACATTAAAGTTTTAATACATTAGTTTCTAATTTCTTAGAACCTAACAATTATAGTTATCAACATCGACGCTCAATTGTTTATTTATTTATTTTGTATAGTTCAAAAAAGAATTGACATGGTTTCAATGTTAATTAAGCAACAAATGGCCATGTGATATCTGTAAAAGAGTAGTACCACATGTGCTACAAATCTTACATTGAGCTAAGAAACTGACATGTTAGTGTGTCACTAATCATAAAGAGGCAATTTATGTATTCATTTATGAGGTAGTTAAAATCCACTAATTATATTCATTGTCACACTAGTTTGTAATCTTGATGTAGTAAAATTTGTAGTACATTTAGTATTTCGTTTGTAAAAACACATTATTATTATTAAGAGTAGTGTTAGGGCAATACAAAAAATTTGACTACATTGAGCTTACAAATTGATTAGTCATAAATCATAAATAAACAATTCAAATATTCATTTATAAGGTTTTAAAGTCCGCCAATTACATTTATTGTCACATCAGTTTGTAAATTCAATGTAGTAAAATTTGTAATATCTTTAGCATTTTTCAACTATTAATTAGACAACTTGTTAAGTATAAATAGAAAAACCACTCGTCAAAATGACTCAAAACATAAAAGAAAAATGCTAGAGCTACAATAAAAAGGTTTGTGGCTCTAGTGACTAGAATTTCTCTACATAGAAATTAGGTTTGTAAACAAGCCGAGTTTTGTCAAATAGTGCATTTTCAAGTTTGACTTGTCAGGAAATTCAAAAGCTCAAGCTGGACTCAGGCTCATGACAAGCCTAAGAATAATGTTTGAGATTGAGCTCGTGGGAAAGCCAAAAAGTTTGAGCTTGGCTTGGCTTGACTTGATTAATTAGTCAAGTCAAGCTCAAGTTTAATATCAAGCTCAAACTTGAACTTAAGTCAAGCTTTTGAACTTGAGATCTAAAAAAATTACATTACCAAATGCTTAAATCTCTAAAATTAAGAGAGAGAAAAAAAATAGCATACTCATTTTATCATGCATCTAGTCCAACTTATGATTAGCCATTATTCAAATTAAAATTTTACATAATTAAATTCATTCATTCATCATTCACTGTCTACAGTTTCAACAATTATTTAAAATACAAATTTTACATTCACATTAAATGGTGAATAACCACAAAAATACTTATTTGTAACTATTATGAATAAGAAAATACTAATATGTTTTGTAATTTTATTTTAGATAATTGATAGGGAAGGATCATATGTGGCCAACTTAATTAATTAATTAATTTTTAAATGTAACAATAGTCCAAAGTGGTTCTTGGTCAGTTTAGAGAGAAGAAAAAAATTAAGGTAATAGGTAGTGGTCTCATGTTGGCCACATCATTATTAAGATATGAGTAATGAGTATATTTAGCTAATACATATAAACTTATAAATGAATCTATGCTTGAATTGTTTTGTATCAAGCCTAATAGCTCACGAGCTTGTTCGTGAACAAGTTTTCTTGCTTGGGCTCAGCTTGTTTATTAAACAAATCTAAAATTAAGGCTTAAACTTGGCTTATTTATAAACAAACAAACATGAACAAACTTTTTATCGAACCGAGCCTGAGTTGCTCATAATCGGCTTGGTTCATTTACAGTCCTAATAGAAACACATGTCGTTGAGGACTTAAGGATACAATAAATGTACCTAATAAATGATTTTCAGCATCATACCTGCTTACACATGGGCACACACGCACACACATATATATAATTTAATTCTAACAGCAAATGGGGATAGAGAGATTTTAATCTTAGTTCTTTTCATGAAAACAAAACAAAAACAAAAAAACTTGAAGGAATATCTTATAAGACTCTTTAACAAGTGAGCCATAGCTGTTAATGCAACTTCGGTCATTTTATTAGTCTATGGTAATGAGGTGGCAACTAGGACATTACCAGAAAGATTTAGGCGATTTATTTTTTGGGATTAAATGTACTCTTGTGATTTAGGAGATGACAAACAGCCGAATGCGATTAGTTGCTTCATTGATTCTTTACATATGAAAGGACATTAATTTATCTAATAGAATAGCACCATTACATGCTTTAGACAAAAAATAATAATAATTGTTATATGTTCCCCTTTAATAATAATATTTAAACTAAGGAATAAGTTAATTGGTGCTCTAAAAGACATTGGTTTACGAAATATATTTTAAAAATTTTTAGGATAAAAGAAAAAAGCAGTTGACTTTTTTTTATTTATAATTTTTTATATTTTTCATGAAAATGGTATTAAAATTTTCTTAAAATGATTCGTTAATAAATGCTTTAAGGGCATCTGTTAGCAAGATTCAATTGATTGCACAATTCACATGAACAATGAATTATTATCAAAAAAACAAAAAGAAAAAAAAGATGAGAATTCTTTTTTTTTTTTTTTTTTGAGAGAGAGGAGAATTCAAAAGTTGAAAAAAAAAACTGAAAATTTTTTCTAATAACTAAATGGAAAGGTTTTTTTTTTTTTTTTTTTT
>NW_027069811.1:216599-220921 GCF_002906115.3 Quercus suber
AGAACCGGAGATGCACATAGTCAAGGAGTTAAGAGCATTAAACATTTTCTTAATCAACATGCTATTTTCACTCAAAACCGGTTTACCCTTTTTAGCATAACTTCCAAGAAGTTCAAGTTTCTCTTTTCTTTTGAGAGCATGAAACTTAGAACAATGAGGTCTTAGATGACCAAAGGCACCACAATGGTGACAAACACTGTTTTTAGGTCCATTAGGCTTTTTGGGAAGGGATCTAGCAACATGGTTTTGTTCTCTCTTCAATTTATAACATTGAGGTCTTATATGACCAATCACACCACAATGGTAGCAAGTTGGAACAAACTTAGATCCATCCAAAGCCTTAGATTGAGACCTAAATGGAGGCTTTGACTTAACAGCTTTTCTCTCCACCTTTTGATTTCTTTTATGTGGAGGAATGTACACCGATTTGTCCTTTGGGGTAGAACACACAATAGGCACAAAATCGGGTACCACAACATGATTGCAACAAATAATTTCATCCCTTTTAACAATAGGTTCAGCAATCAAACACTTGGCATGCATCTTAAGAGATTCATTTTCACATTTTAGCTCATCAACAAGTTTGTTAGACACAACAAGTTTAGCATCCAAGTCCATATTCAAACATTCAAACTCTTTCAGCTTTTCAACAGAATTTTCAGCAAGTTTCTTATATTTTTCAACCAATTTGTTGGATTCATTGAGCTTAGCAATCAAATCATCCTTTTCACAAAATAACCTGTTCAAATCCTTATTAAACTTCTTAGCCTTTTTCTTCAAGAGTTTGATGTTAGGAATATCAACAACATCCAAATATTCATGTAACATAGCATCACAATTATGAGGATTATCACTCATGGAGGCATTTTCACAAACATGTGACATGCTATATTTATCATCAACCAAATCATACAAAGAGGCATACAATGCAACATCCATGGTAAATAACACAAGGGGTCAAGGATCACACTTAGGTATTTAAACCACAACAAGTGTACCCGCTCTGATACCAATTGAAAGTTCAATATGGGTATGAAACACCCTTGAACGTTTAGACCCCCAGATACAAAATGCCAATTCAAGCTTTATATCAAACAATCAATGTGCAGAATATGATAACAAGCTTATAACAGAGTTGATAAAACACTCTAAGCCAAATATAAACACATCCGCAACAGTAAATATAAGGCAAAGATAAAGGAAAGAGAAATGCAAACACACGGACAACACACTATGTGTTATCGAAGAGGAAACCGAAGTCCTCGGCATAAAACCTCTCCGCCGCCCTCCAAGCGGTGATAAAATCCACTAAAGAATATAGTTGGGATACATGAACAGCAGAAGACCCCCAAGCCTAATCTACCCAAGTACCTAAGCCCTCCAAGTTTCTTGCTCCAACGAGACTACGCCGAACCTATTTCTTCTTTAGCTTGCCAGATTCCGCTACTTGACCATAGCATCAACCAATGTATATTGGTTCCTTTCCAAACTGCTTCCCAAAGCACCAAATGGACCTTCTCACAGACGTGGGTGTGGTGAGACAAGGGTTTGATAAATGACCTCTCAAGGGTATGACAATGGAGAGGAAGAGAGTAGAGGAATTTGTAGAGTCTCTTTAGATGAAAATTGGGGATGAATCAATCTTATTTTTCTCTAGGGTTTTCTCTCACAAAATTCTCTCTGGAAGCTCTCTCAATTTAGAAGGTATAAGGGTGTATATATAGTAGGGTGAGAAAGGAATGCAAAACGTCAATTTTTGCCAAACAGGGATAACTCGCGGCTTGACCTCGCGACTTGTCCAAGTCACGAGTTCCAGTCGCGACGTAACGGCTTGGCCAGCCTGGAACTTTTGTCCTGTAGCGTGACAGCTGGCACGACCCTTCAGCTTCCCAGTGTGCCTCTCATGTGCCTGCCTTTCGCGGCTTGCCAGTCGCGAACCACCCGCGAGTCCTAGTCGCGAGACTCTGTTTTTCTTGCACACTCTTGAGCTTTTCTTCACATCTTCTCACACACTACCCTTACAATTTTCCCACCTAAATACAGGGTTTCTAAGTGCTAAATTACAAGCAAATTGGTCACGGAATAAAGCCAATTAAATGGTTGATTAAATTCAACCTTACACTATTTACTAAAAAAAAATGATGTTTATCCCACATTGATTGTATGCGTCTAGTGTCCGCTGTTTATAACCCCAAGCTACAACTACAAAGGTTAGACCCTTTTATAGTTGTACTCTAGTTAAATAATGTATTATAAACCCGGTTTAAAACACTAATATTACTATTTTCATGTGTGTTTTAATAAATATTATTGTTGACTCAAAAAAAAGAAAAGAAAAAAGAAAGGGTCGAATGGGGTATGCCTATTGAGCAACAAGACCATGAGAAATGTTAAGGAACCATAACATTAACATTTTGAAAATATTTTTACAATAAATCTTAAGTGATAAGTTGTTAATTGTTATTAGTTATTATTGGTAGACAAAAATTAATTTCAATAGTGAGTTCAAATTAGAACCAATATAACTTATTAACTAAGATTTGTTGTGAAAATGGTCTAAAAATGTTGCGGACATAACACTTCTACAAGATTAGTAATAATTTTTTTTTAATATATCTATTAACTATATAAAAAGAGCCTATGCGCTCAACTACAGTGATTTTGGTTTATTCAACCAAACTTTTCACCTTTTTTTTAAAAAAAAAAACTTTTTTTTAAGCATATGCGCTCAACTACAATGCTCAACTACAATGATTTTGGTTTATTCAACCAAACTTTTCACTCGTTTTTTTATTATTTATTTTTATTTATAAAATATCGTCTAAAGAGTCTGAACACGCTATTTACTTTTTTGTCTCCATATTAGTTGTTAAAATATTATCACAATAAATTGCCACAATATTTTCACAATTTTTGAGGTGTTAATTTTTTATAAGTTAAAATAAAATAAAATAAAATAAACAAATATAATACCAAAACCAATTACAACTAAAAATAAATATATTGTTAAAACAAATAGTTCGACATTCATAACATTTTTCACAACACTTTTATATATAAAAAGTGCTAATGAGTAAAGGAACAGTGTATTTGGCTTATTCAAGTGGCATTGTTCCTATTCCGCTAGCCTCTTTTTTTCTCTTTTTTTTTTCTTTTTCTTTTTTCTTTTTAAATATCGCCGGGTCAATTCTATTAAAATAACAAATTTTCACAATTGTTAGAAGTGTTAAGTTTTTATAGGTTAAAATAAAATAACAAAAATATCATATTGAAACCAAGTATAACTAAAAATAAAGGTATTGTAGAAAAAGAAGTGCTACATTTACAACATTTTTCACAACATTTTCATAATAAATCATAATGATAAATTGTTATTAGTTCTCATTTAAATTTCTATATATAAAAAGTGTAAATGAGTAAAGCAACCGTGCATTTGGTATGTTCAAGTGGCACTGTGTCGCTAGCCCTTTCTTCTTTTTTTTTTTTTTTTTTGGGGGTTAATGTCGCATGTTGAACTCTATTAAAACAACAAATTATCACAATATTTTCACAATTGTTAGAGGTGTTAAGTCCTTATAGGTAAAAATAAAATAACAAAAATATCATGCTGGGACCAACCACAACTAAAAATAAAGGTATTGTAGAAAAAAAAGTGCTACATTTACAACATTTTCATAATAGATCATAGTGATAAATTATTATTGGTTCTAAATTAAATTTTTATATATAGAAAGTGTAAATGAGTAAAGCAACCATGCATTTGGTTTGTTCAAGTGTCACTGTTCTGTTGGCCCTTTCTTTTTCTTTTTTTCTTTTTTGTTAACATCATCTGTTGAACTCTATTAAAACAACAAATTGTCACAATATTTTCACAATTTTTAGAGGTGTTAAGTCCTTATAGGTCAAAAAAAAAAATTTTAAAAAAATGCTATCATATTAGGACTAACCACAACTAAAAATAAAGTATTATGAAAAAAAAAGTGCTACATCCACAACATTTTTCACAACATTTCCATGACAAATCATAGTGGTAAATTGTTATTGGTTTTTGTGGGGTACAAGAATTTAAATAAGGCACCTTCGCCATGTGTCATATCCATGGCCGAGGAGTCCATTGCCAGGCCAAGGAGGCCATGTGCTTGGACAGTAAGGCCACATCAGTGGCACATTGCTTGAGGAGGTCCTACTGCTGAGAAAAAGCTTCGGAGAGGGGCTAGCCCTGACATGACTGAAGGGGTGATGGCTGCTCCTACATTTAATGCATCCTACAAAACCTCCTAACTGTATTTATGTGGAGAAGGCCCTTGAACAATGCTGTCTTG
>NW_027069811.1:222281-238854 GCF_002906115.3 Quercus suber
CTGTTTCTTGTAAGAGGGTCTAAGGAGATGATTGTCTGGACCTTGGCTTCTTGGTTGATTGAGATTGAAGTTGATTGTTTGTTTTGGGTTGGCTACAATTGATTACACCAATGCATTTGTTGGTGGTAGCCGTACCAAGTTTAGTTGAAGTAGCTGTTGAAGCTTGGATGTTCTTGCTAGTAGCCATTGAAGTTGATAGCAAGATGATGATGATTTCTTTCTTTGAAGGAGAATGAGATGAGAGGCAAAGATGTCCCACTGGGCGTGCCAGAATATGTGGACGACTAAATTTCTCGGTTCGAAATAAGTCAAACAAGTAAAATAGTGTCACAAATGTGAATTTGTATTGATGAATGTGTGGTACAATTCTCTGTAATTACAAAAAAGTGATCCTCTGATTCGATCTCCTTAAAAGATTTGTTGATTGGAATTGTGGTAATGTGATTTTGATTTGAACACAAGATATCCTTCAATTTGGTTGAGGGATAGATCGAAGATTGTTGAAACAGAATTACAATGAATCTCTGGCTATGAGCTTGTTAGAAATCCCTTGTTCTTCACGTTCTTCGTGTTCTTCGTGTGTTCTTCGTGTCCTTGATGTGTTCTTCGTCTTCAAAGGTTTGTGGTGGAAGTTCTTCGGGGCTTTAGAGGCTTGAATCCGTAGAGCTTCGCTGATTTGTGGTTTGTGATGTTTCTGGAGGCTTTTGAGCTTGATTCCAGTGAACTTTGAGATCTAGGAATATGATTTGGATGATTCCTCTTTGAATGTTCTTCGTACTTGAAGGTTTGTGGTGGAAGTTCTTTGGGGCTTTAGAGGCTTGAATCCGTAGAGCTTCACTGATTTGTGATTTGTTGATGTTTTCGGACACTTTAGGCTTGATTCCCGCAGACTTTTGGATCTAGGCGGATGATTTGGATGATTTTCCTTCGAATGTTCTTCGTATTCGAAGTTGAAGTTCTTGAAGTTCTTGGAGGCTTTAGAGCTTGGTTCCGGCAGAGCTTCTGAACTTCTGAGTGCTTCCAATGGCCTGGTCCCCCTAAATGGCTTAGGAAGGCTTCTATTTATAGGAGTTTTGGGGTAGGTAAGCGACACGTGGCGGAGTCTGATTGGTGACACGTGGCAGAGCTTGATTGGTCCGCTTATGTCATCGCTTGCACGTGCTGACTGATTGTGTCATCGCTTACACGTGCGATGATGTGTGATTGGTCTTTGCATGACACTTGGCAAATTTCTGTTGGTTTCTGAATAGTGATAGCAAAACCTAGCAGCAATATGTGGCACTTTGTAATTTGCTGTATTTTGTGGACTTGGTAGTGTGTCGTGTCAGCTTGTGATAGGTCGAGAATTTTCCCTGTCTACAAATACATTTGATAATTAACGGTTAGGAAAAAGTTGATAGGAACCAAAAGTATATATAACGGTGTGTTAATAAATTCTTAGTAAAAATTAATAGTTAGTAAAAAGGGGAAAGAGAAGAAATAGATTAACCTTAATAGAAAGGAAAAAATAAAAAAATAAAAAATAAAAAAATAAAGAGTGAAAAGGTAAAGCTGATAATATAACTAAGATTTCTTGTCTATTCTAAAAATAGATAAAACATTGAAGAAAAATTTGATATCAACAATTAAGTTGTTTTTTATACATTTAGTCAAAAAAAAAAAAAAAAAGAAGTTGTTTTACAATCCCCACAGCGCGCCCAACCACCCCCCCCCCCCCCCCCCCCCAAAACACACGCGCGCGCAAAAATCTACAATTTCGTGAAACTGTTTTGCAATTAAACATGATAGTATGATATGGTAAATTAACAGTGTAGGAATTGATAAATAGTGATACCTCAATTTTCAAATTATGTCATTGTAAAATCATATATAAATATTAGAACCAAATTAGATGAGAAAAAATCTAACTAAATTTCAAAATTGAAGTGTAATTTTGTGTCAAGTGTCAAATCAAATTCTTTATTTTGGTGCAATTGCAGTATTCATCACTCATTGCAACAATCAAGTGCTTTGTTTGTTTTATATTAAATGTGACACCATTTTCAATAAGAACTAGAATTAAAATATTTTTTTCCCTATAACAAAACACATAAGTATGAACAATTTACATTTTTTTAGTAAAGAATATTCTTACAAGACTTTTTAAGAGCTAATAAAAAAAAGTAACTGTAAGGTAAGAAAATCCCTGAGGACCTCTCCCCCATCTGATTGTACACGCGACGCGGTGCCAGGCGCGGTGCATCTTTGCCCTCTTCGACCGAGTGCAGGCAAGCAAGGAGGGTTTCATAGTCTCAGTCCCAAGCTTGGAGTCCCACATCGGTTAGAAGAGCGCCCCACTCAAGTTAGAACAAAGTTAGTAATAAAGATTAATGTGTTGTGGTTACTTCAAGACACACCTAAATTATTGAAATATATTTTCTCCAAAAAAAAATTATTTTTAAAATATCATTTATGGCTCTTGCTAAATTAATGAAAAACATTGCTATTATTAGTATTAAAAAAAGGGGAAACGATAATCTATAGTTGTCAATATATCATTATAATGATATTATTATTAGGTATATAATAATGTGAAAATAATAACTAAATTGATTTTTTAAAAATTTTAATGTGAAAAGATTAAAGAATCAGTCCAACTCCAATCCAACCAAAGAAACTTGAAGTTTAGAACCACTAATTTTATTTTTTTATAGTTACTGCAAAAATGAGTGGGGATTGGAAATTTTAGTTGAGCTACAAACCTATGATTATAAATCCCTATAGTTAATATGATTTTTATTTGATTCATAGATTATGGGAAAGTCAACTACAATGTTTAATATTTTTTAGAGAAAATATACAAATAATACTAATGATGCAACATTGCCAACTTTTAGTGTTGACATACCAATTTTTTGAAATTTCCAAACAAGGAATTTTGGCCCCTCCTAATTCAAATCCTAGTTCCGTCCCTAATAGGAACAATTAATTGAGACAAATACACGAAAACCTAAAACTCTTCTCGACCACAACTTTTACAACTGCTTATTATTTTTATATGTATAGACTCATCACTTTTTTTTTTTTTACCATTCACAGTTAACCACATTAAAGCTGTGACAAAAAATTGTGTCACAAATTTTCTCAAAACTAATGGGGTCACCTAGCCATCACCAAACCTGATTTACAAAGTCCAATCCATTAGAGAACTACAGTTGGGATCAATTCTTCGTAACTGAACTAAAGTACCAAACGCCTCTTTTAAGACAATTCTCAGCCCAAATCTTTCAAAAAAAAAAAAACCAACCTAAGGGCAGGCTAGCCCATCTGGATGTTAGTGGATCATCCATAACGAGACTCCAGCCACGAAACCTGGTCTCTCCCAGTCCCAGCTTCGTTAGAATCATAATTAGGAGAAACAAGAAAGTGGACCTCACAGTTGAGAATTATTATTTTTTTCCGCACGCGTCGCACTTTACTTTTTCAAATAAATGGAATTTGACTTGTAAATTCTTTTGCTTTTAGTTTGAATAAAATTTTCTCCAACTCTTATGTGGTGGTGTGTAATACTATTTATGTGTTTAATCAATAATCTAATAAATTACGAAATTTAATACACGTAAATAGCCCTATAAACCATTACATATTGGATTGATGGAGATTCCTCCTATCTAAGTCGAAGAAAAATTCTCATTTTTTTCAAGAGTGGGGGATGAGTGTATTCAATGAAATTTTTTTCTCTTTCTCTTTCTTTTTCTTTTTCTTTAAGAGATCAAAATGCAACATTTTGTATAACTCCTAAGTTAATAGGGGATGGCAATGGTTAATGTTTTAATGTTTAGTGCGTTTTCAAATCCAATTGGACCCTAATAATAAACTTTCTTTCTTTCTCTTTCAAAAGATTGTTTATTAATCGATTGACTTTACACATATATTTTGGATAATTTTTTTTAATATAATATCTAGGACACTTTAATATATTTAATATTATCAAAATAATTAGAGGAGAAAATAATTAAAAATTTGTGACATAACCAATGATGTAGTTCAATAAGAACATGATAACATTAAATACTACGCTTTGACTTTTAGATATTACAAAAATTATTTATATATTTTATTTTAGATTTAACCTGACATGTTATGACCCTTTTAACTCAACTCATGGTTAGATAAACAAGTGGGTTTATTTTTAAAATTAATAACAATGATTTGATAGTTGGTGGAGGTAGATTTGAATTCTAAACATCTCTTGCCATTGGAAAAATCAGAAAGTACCGATCAATTGACTTTTGACATGTAAATGAAATGAGTTTTGGATGGAATGCCTTAAGATTGAGAAAAAAAAATGCTTCTACCACACTTAATTTTCCCCCTTACGCAGTGTTGTTTTGCTTCTTCGAGCATCTTAGGAAAAGGTACGTATGACTAATAATGATCTTCCTATTTACCGTCTTTAATACCTTCTATTGCGAAAATTGCTTCTACCACAATTAATTTTCCCCTGTATTGTCTTGCAGCGTTATTTTGCTTCTTCGAGCATCTTCAAAAAAATTATTCTTGGAACGTGTTCAAAAGACCATTCATATGCCGTCAAAAAGGTATGCAATATTTATTGCCGAATACAGTTCTTTTTTTTTTTTTTTTCGAGAATCAAGACCCAAAGGTCAAGTTTTATTTCAAAATAACTCAAAAGGATTGCCGAATACAGCTGTTTAAAAAAACTCAATTTTCTGACTTTAGATTCTCTTTCTTTATTATTATTATTATTTTTTTTTTTTATGGTTTGTGTATGCTATACTGCTATGTATTAGACCTGTGCCTTTTATCAAAATAAAAATAAAAAAGAAATAAAAAAAATTAAAAATAAAAAGAAAAAAAGAATAATGACATCACCACAAATTAATATAAAATATGTTTACAAATTGATGTAACCAATTTTTACTGATTCTCATTTGGGTTCATCACTAGAATCACTTTTTTATTTACTAATAAACAATAACCACTTGCCAAATCAATAGTTTGTAAAAATTATTATAAACTAGTTTTTTAACTCTAGTATTTTTCAAAAATACATTATGCGAGCATACTAAATTATCATTAATGATCAATTTTCCATAAGAGTTGGAGATTTTTATTTTTTTTTAAAGTCTCTCTAAATTTCAACTTTCCTTCACCATGTGTCGTAAATTTATTAAAAAAAAAAAATTTAAAAAAACTTATTTTCAAAAATAAAATTGATAAATTAAAATTTGCCAAAAGCGATGGAAAAAACTTCTTGCGGGTCAAGCAATCCAGTGATCCACAAAAGCTTTGCGAGTCGATCGGTGGCAGCTTGGTTCCTATTTCGTACAGTTGGTGTTTTTTGGACGAGACTTTTGCTATCGGTGATCAGGCTAATTATTTCGACCACTTCTTCTCTGGGTTTCCTCTAAATTTGACAATTCCACAAAAATAATATATTAAATTTTATTAGAAACCGCATAATATTGTATATGAAAAATGTCAATGTAAAGAAAAAAGAATCTATATAGAGGCATTAACCGCACAAGAAACAATGATATTATAAATAGCATTCAGTGGTAAAGGGAAATAACAAAAGATAGAACATTATTATTACATATCATTCATGGATGATGCTGGAACAACATTTCAAACAACCAGTGGCCAAATATAGAATATAGACTACCCTGTTAGGAACGAGAGAGAGTGCATCAAAATGACAAGTTCAGATGCAATGGGTTGAATCTATATAACATAAGGCCTAATGATACTCCAGAGACTGAATCCAAAGATTATAAGACCAAAAACAGTTGCAGTGCCTCTCCAAAGATTGGAGAAATAGGTACTTTTCAAGATGCCCATGTTATGGTTGCAACATTGGTCAAAGTGCTTGTTAAGCTTTTGAGCGAGTTCAGTGTAACAAGAATTTTCTTCCACAATTTCAAGGCAAAGACTATTTACCATTTTGGCAATTGCTTCATTGCTGCCTAACGAGTCAACTATAATATCTTTTTCAACAAGCAACTCCACATCTTCTCCAGTGTTCAAAAGATAGTCCAATAGCCCCATATAATTGCATAAGTAAGCTTCCAATGGATAATAGCATTGCTCCCATGCCATTATGTTTCGAAAAATGCCTTCAGTTATATCATCAATCTCGAATCTAGGCATCTTCAACAAAGGTTGCGTACGTTCCAAGCACTCAAAGCATTTCAAGCAAGGTAAGCAATTTAAAAGCCATGAGCAAGTGAAACAGGGACATATTTCCGTGGGATACCACTTATCGAATTGTATGTCAAGTAAGCCACCCACTTAATTCATTCAATTTGAATATCACTCCTGTTTCGTACAATTGTGTTGCAGCAGATAGATCACGAATACTGTCTCCAAAATCTTTGTGTTTAGTCGGACAATGGAAATATCTTATCAAATCAGTGAAATGTTTTACTTCCTTCTTCTTCCCTTTCTCCTTCTCCATCTCCTTTGGTATGTTCTTGATACACGAATAAAAATAGTTGCGGGCCAAGTCAATAAAAAGAGAATTTTCACTGTGCCCTTTGGAAAAATTTTCATGTAACTCCTCAAGAATAAAGAATGGAAGCTGATTCTCAAGTAATATCAAGTCTTCAAGTATATGACGGTTCAACAATGGATTACTTAATAAGTAATCGTTTTTATATTTTTCTTTTTTATCAGCCCTCAAGAAAAGCTCAATGATAAAGGTGGAATCCTTTAGAACCATTTTCACAAAATCTTCTCTGCTGATATCAAAGTTCTCTGAATAACTACTCCGAATCTTTTGTTCATTCTCTTCAATTATCCTTGCTATTTCCTTTGGGCATGTCATAGTCCGATTACAGAATTCCTTTAAGTATCCCAATTTCAGCTTTTCCATGTCCCTCAAATCTTTATCATCATTTTCCTCATCCCTTGGTTGTTTTCCATCGTGGTGAAAAGGACCTATTGAGATTAGCTTTGGAGTGTAGGCTTCTTCATTTACCTGGCGAAGTCTCTGGGGGACTCTGTAGATGCAACACTCGGGCCGCCGGATTGGCTCCATAGAATCATTTTCCATGAGTAATGGAATGCCTATGCTCAGCTCTTCGCAGATACGATCATTTTGAAATGAACCAGCAACAGTAGTAGGGACCATCTTTTAATAGCCAAGTTATTTTTTCTCCTAATCACTAGAAATAGAAAATTGTTTAGGGGCCAATTCATATATATATATATATATATAAATAACTTATATATATTATTTATATATAAAGTATGCAATATGATTTAATATATAGTATTTTCTCATGCAAAATAAAAATATTTACGTTAAGTTAGTCTTTACTTAACTCAAAATAATTTCTTCTTTTTATCTAGTTAGTTTACAAACTGTGTACTATTTTTTAAACCGTACTGTGCACAATTTATTTTTTGAAAACATCTTAGATCATATTTGTTTATTAAATAATTTAGAGATCACACAATCAGATTATAATAATTAATATTTTAAAAATTTATGAAATTTATAAAATATAATCAATTTTATATAATCTATATAATAAACACCAATGTAACATGCCTAAACATATACAAGTAATAAAGAAAAAAGATATTTATTTTTCATTAATTGATGACAATTGACAATACAATAAAAATATATAACTCCTAAGTCCTAACTACAAAATTTGCAATTTTATGTTCTTTTAAATAGTTCCCACAATTTTGGTCAAAATATTATATTTCTACAGTCACTTAAAATAAAATATTTGTCATGTCTGTTGATTTCTTTTCTCGGAAAAGTGGTCATTTTCTAGTTAAAAATAAAGAAACCCATATTTCTAGAAGGATTTTTTGAAAACTAGTCACGATAACTGAATATTTATCTCTTTTACCACTAAGCTTATTCTCCACAAGTCACAAGTAAAGTAAATAAATTAATTTTTTTTTCTTTTATATTATGCTTAATTTATATATAATTAATGTTAAAGAATTTAGCATTAATTTGAGCCTATTGAATGATTATACTGTTAAGTGAAGCTGCCAAATGTTTTAATAAATTAGGCCCTAATGTTCTTCGATTTAAAATCTATTTTATTTCAGTTATATTATAACTTTATATTGTATATGGTAATTCTTTTATTTATAATTTATTTTATAATTTTAATGTCTACCAGAGAAAATATAAATTCATATATAACTTTAAAAACATACAAAAAAAATAATTGAATGAATCTCAAAAGAGATCGATTGATAATATAACCAAAGATAAGTAAATAAATCTTAAATGACTTGCACTAAATTAGAATGATAAATTAAAAAATAGAAAAATAGAAAAATCATTCCTAAAACTATTAAACTTTTCTTTTCAAGTCTTACTCTAGTAAAGACGTGGGTTGTTTTCTTTTCATTAAACTCTCAGGATTTCTAGATCAATTTCTAAGGGTCTAATGAACAATAAGATCTAATTATCAAGAATTCAAATAGGCAGAAGTTTAAACTGATTTCATGGAAATTTTAAATTATAAATAATAGAAACTCTTACCAAGCAAATAGCTAGGTCCAGAAACAAACGCTTCTAATAATTTATTTTATAATTTTAATGTCTACCAGAGAAAATATAAATTCATATATAACTTTAAAAACATACAAAAATAATAATTGAATGAATCTCAAAAGAGATCTATTGATAATATAACCTAAGATAAGTAAATAAATCTTAAATGACTTGCACTAAATTAGAATGATAAATTAAAAAATAGAAAAATAGAAAAATCATTCCTAAAACTATTAAACTTTTCTTTTCAAGTCTTACTCTAGTAAAGACGTGGGTTGTTTTCTTTTCATTAAACTCTCAGGATTTCTAGATCAATTTCTAAGGGTCTAATGAACAATAAGATCTAATTATCAAGAATTCAAATAGGCAGAAGTTTAAACTGATTTCATGGAAATTTTAAATTATAAATAATAGAAACTCTTACCAAGCAAATAGCTAGGTCCAGAAACAAACGCTTCTACAGTTCAACCCTTGAGAGAGCACCTCTTAGACACACTTATAGAATTGAGTTTCTTGTTGCTGATACCGCACTGTCTTCTTGCAATCCTATTTATAGACTCGTAGTATGTTTGATCCCCTCTCTCTCTCTCTCACACACGTACGAGCACAAAAGATACGTAATTGTCACAAGTTTACAAACATCTCACAAACTTAAAATTCACTTTTTTTTCTGCTTTAAATTTACGATTGAGGTATATTTTCACAAATATAGTAGCAGTATTTTGTTCCACAAGGCAACAATCAAGACCATTCTTAGCTTATTTACGCAGTCCCACTGCTCGGTAGCTTCTTGTTTCAAAAAGCAGAATCAATTATACTCCCATTTTCATGTACTTTCAATCTAGACCGTGAGTTCAAAATGAACAAATAGTGTGCATGAACTGTATATGTTGCAGAGCAACCAATCAGCATCAAATAATTGCAGAACATTCTTAGCTTAGTTTTCAGTCTCATTGCGTCAGCTTCTTGCTTTAAAAAGCATAAGTCAATTATAAAAATTATCACCATATATAGTTAGGGCATATATACTGTTGGGCTTTGTGGAGCCTAGTTTATTTTTGGCCCGTTTTGTAGCCCATTGTAATCCTGTGCCCAGGATATAGAAGCCACTTTTGTGATTAGGGTTTGTTAACTGTTGTTGTGTTTTTTCTAGAGAGAGAGAAAAACACTATAGCCGCACTTTGTATTTTTTCCTTGATAATAGTGAAATCCCTGCAACTCCGTGGATGTAAGCAAATTGCCAAACCACGTAAATACTATCTTGTGCGTGTGATTGCTTTCTTTGACGTGTGTTTTCTCTATTTTTTTGTTTCTCACAGGTTGGAATTTTGCTTAAATTCCCAACAACTGGTATCAGAGCCTAGGGTTATGTTTGAGTGGGAGCAATGGCAGAGGAAGCAGGAAAGGCGTCTGGAATAGAAAAGTTTGATGGCACAGACTTCGCGTATTGGAAGATGCAAATTGAAGATTAACTTTATGGGAGGAAATTGCTTCTGCTTCTTTTGGGGACAAAACCTGAGGCTATGAAGGCTGATGAATGGGCTTTTCTTGACAGACAGGTACTGGGAGTTATCAGGTTAACTCTATCTAGATCTGTTGCACAATGTTGTGAAGGAGAAGACCACAGCAAATCTGATGAAGGCTTTGTCTGATATGTATGAAAAGCCGTCAGCAAATAACAAGGTGCATCTGATGAAGAAACTGTTCAATTTGAAGATGGCAGAGAACGCATCAGTAGCACAACATCTGAACGAATTTAACACTATCATAAATCAATTGTCGTCTGTAGAAATTGATTTTAATGATGAGATTCGTGCTCTGATCGTCTTGGCTTCTTTTCCAAACAGTTGGGAGGCAATGAGGATGGCAGTAAATAATTCTACAGGAAAAGAAAAACTCAAGTACAATGATATTTAAGATTTAATTCTAGTTGAGGAAATTCGCAGAAGAGATGCAGGTGAAACCTCAGGATTTAGTTCTGCCCTAAACCTTGAGACAAGAGGCAGAGGTAATAACAGAAATTCAAATCGGGGTAGATCAAAATCCAGAAATTCTAATCGGAACAGAAGTAAATCTAGAACAGACCAACAAGTACAATGCTGGAATTGTGGGAAAACAGGTCACTTTAGGAACCAATGCAAAAATCCTAAGAAGAAGAATGAAGATGATTCTGCTAATGCTGTAATAGAAGAGGTATAGGATGCATTACTTCTTGCAGTAGACAATCCACTTGATGATTGGGTTTTGGACTCAGGAGTTTCGTTTCATACCACTCCACATCGAGAAATCATACAGAATTATGTTGTAGGTGATTTTGGTAAGGTGTATTTGGCTGATGGTTCAGCCTTGGATGTTGTAGGTATGGGAGACGTCCGGATATTGTTGCCCAATGGGTCTGTCTGGTTACTGGAGAAGGTTCGGCATATTCTTGAGCTGAGGAGGAATCTGATTTCTGTTGGACAACTTAAAGATGAAGGGCATACAATATTATTTGTTGGTGGTACTTGGAAGGTTACAAAGAGAGCTAGGGTATTGACTCATGGAAAGAAGACTGATACTTTATATATGACCTCAAGTCCAAGAGACACAATTGCAATTGCTGATGCAAGTACTGATACAAGCCTATGGCAACGCAGACTTGGTCACATGAGTGAGAAAGGGATGAAGATGTTGCTATCAAAAGGAAAACTACTAGAATTGAAGTCCATTGATTTTGACATGTGTGAAAGCTGCATCTTAGGAAAGCAGAAAAATGTGAGCTTCTTGAAAACTGGCAGGACACCGAAGGCAAAAAAATTGGAGTTAGTGCACACTGATTTGTGGGGGCCTTCTCCGGTTGCATCCCTTGGAGGTTCAAGGTACTACATCACTTTCATTGATGACTCAAGCAGAAAGGTATGGGTTTATTTTCTGAAAAATAAATCTGATGTATTTGAAACTTTTAAGAAGTGGAAGACCATAGTTGAGACAGAAACAAGTTTAAAACTAAAATGTTTGAGGTCTGATAATGGAGGAGAGTACATAGATGGAAGGTTCAATGAGTATTGTGCTGCACTGGGAATTAGAATGGAAAAGACCATTCCTGGGACACCACAGCAGAATGGTGTGGCTGAGCGCATGAACAGAACTCTCAATGAGCTTGCTAAGAGTATGAGGTTGCATGCTGGACTACCAAAAATTTTCTGGGCTGATGTTGTTAGCACTGCAGCTTACCTGATAAACCGAGGGCCATCAGTTCCCATGGAGTTCAGACTTCCTAAGGAGGTTTAGAGCGGTAAAGAGGTAAAGCTTTCACATTTAAAAGTTTTTGGTTGTGTTTCCTATGTTCATATTGATTCTGATGCTCGTAGTAAACTTGATGCAAAGTCTAAAATATATTTTTTCATTAGCTATGGTGATGAGAAATTTGGCTATAGGTTTTGGGATGAACAAAATAGGAAAATCATCAGAAGTAGAAATGTGATATTTAATGAACATGTTATGTACAAGGATGGATCAACTGTAGTGTCAGATGTTACAGAGGTAGATCAAAAGAAATCTGAGTTTGTTAACTTAGATGAATTGACTAAAAGTACTGTCTAGAAAAGGGGTGAAGAAAATAAGGAGAATGTAGATTCACAGGTAGATCAGAGTACACCTGTAGCTGAAGTCCGTAGATCTTCCAGGAACATTAGACCTCCACAGCGTTATTCACCTACTTTAAATTATCTCCTGTTAACTGATGGTGGTGAGCCAAAGTGTTATAATGAAGCCTTGCAAGATGAGAATTCAAGTAAGTGGGAGTTAGCCATGAAGGATGAGATGGATTCCCTATTGGGGAATCAAACATGGGAACTAACTAAATTGTTAGTAGGAAAGAAGGTTTTGCACAACAAATGGGTATACAGAATAAAGAATGAGCATGATGGTAGCAAATGTTACAAGGCCAGATTGGTTGTTAAAGGGTTCCAGCAGAAAGAGGGCATTAACTACACAGAGATATTTTCTCCAGTTGTGAAGATGTCAACAATTAGACTGGTACTGGGAATGGTGGCTGCAGAAAACTTACATCTTGAGCAGTTAGATGTGAAGACGACATTCCTTCATGGTGACTTGGAGGACGACCTTTACATGATTCAGCCAGAAGGGTTCATTGTTCAGGGACAAGAGAATCTAGTCTGCAAACTGAGAAAGAGCTTGTATGGCCTAAACAAGCTCCTAGACTGTGGTACAAGAAATTTGACATTTTTATGCATAAAATTGGGTTCAAGAGATATGAAACTGATCACTGTTGCAATGTTAAGTTTTTTGACAATTCTTACATCATAGTACTATTGTATGTGGATGATATGCTTATTGTAGGGTCTTGCATTAAGGAGATTAATAATTTAAAGAAGCAATTGTCAAAATAGTTTGCAATGAAGGATTTGGGAGCTGCAAAGCAAATCCTTGGTATAAGAATCATTAGAGACAAGGCTAATGGTACATTGAAACTTTCATAGTCAAAGTATGTGAAGAAGGTTCTCAGCAGATTCAACATGAATGAAGCTAAACCAGTGAGCACACCCTTGGGTAGTCATTTCAAACTAAGCAAAGAACAGTCACCGAAGACAGAAGAAGAAAGGGACCATATGAGCAAGATGCCCTATGCCTCAGCTATTGGCAACTTAATATGTGCTATGATGTGTACAAGGCCAGACATTGCACATGCAATGAGAGTTGTGAGCAGATTCATGAGTAGGCCTGGAAAGCAGCATTGGGAGGCAGTCAAGTGGATTCTGAGATATCTGAAGGGTTCATCAGATACATGTCTTTGTTTCACAGGTGCAAGTTTGAAACTGCAAGGCTATGTAAATGCTGATTTTGCTGGTGATATTGATAGTAGAAAGAGTACTACTAGGTTTGTATTTACTCTAGGTGGTACAGCTATATCATGGGCTTCAAATCTACAAAAGATTGTTACTTTGTCTACTACAGAAGCTGAGTATGTTGCAGCAACTGAAGCTGAAAAGGAGATGATTTGGCTACATGGTTTCTTAGATGAATTGGGTAAGAAGCAGAAGATGGGCATTCTATACAGTGACAGTCAGAGTGCAATTCTTCTTGCTAAAAATTCGGCTTTTCATTCAAAGTCAAAACATATACAGACAAAATACCACTTTATCCGGTACCTTGTTGAAGATAAGCTGGTAATACTTGAGAAGATATGTGGATCTAAGAACCCAGCAGACATGTTGACTAAGGGTGTCACTATTGAGAAGCTGAAGCTGTGTGCAGCTTCAGTTGGCCTTCTAGCTTGAGGACATGAGGATGAGTTGCAGGGATGAGGAATTGCTTTTGGAGGATAGCGGCTGATGTTGGTGATTGAACTAGTCTCCAAGTGGAAGATTTGTTAGGCTTTATGGAGCCTAGTTTATTTTTGGCTCGTTTTATAGCCCATTGTAATCCTGTGCGCAGGATATAAAAGCCACTTTTGTGATTAGAGTTTGTTAACTGTTGTTGTGCTTTTTCTAGAGAGAGAGAAAAACACTGTAGCCGCACTTTGTATTTTTTCCCTGATAATAGTGAAATCCCTGCAACTCTGTGGATGTAGGCAAATTGCCGAACTACGTAAATACTATCTTGTGCATGTGATTGTTTTCTTTGACGTGTATTTTCTCTACTTTTTTTGTTTCTCACAGGTTGGAATTTTGCTTAAATTCCCAACATATACTTATCACATTTACACGTACAAACTTTCAATCTACAAAGAGCGAACGTGCATGAATGTAGATTATGCGTAACACACACTAACAACTTATTTCAAGATGATTTCCCTTTCTAGCTAATCGAGTTTATGATTGGCTTTGGTTTTATTTAGCTTCATTGCATAAAGTTGTCTCAAGTAATTGAAATCAAGTTTGTAGCCTGAATTTATGTTAAAACCTATCTCTTCTCTCTTATTCCATTATATTTGTAGTTATAATGAAAATATTTAAAAAAAAAATAAGTGAAATTACCCAGAAAGATAGGATTTAAAATAAGAAAATTCACTTAAAGATAAAGTAAATCTTATTGAAAAATATAGTTGGGATAAAATCCTGTCTACATGTGAATTAAATTAAATATAATCCAAGCAATAAAGAAAATAAAAATCTACGGAAGTAATAAAAAAAAATAACCAACAAGAGCACCAAGAAATTACGTGGAAAACCCTCTAGTGTAGAGGGAAAAACCACAAGGCAAATCCGACCACTATAATAAAATAAAGATTACAACACTTAAGTTATACCCAAAACCTGAATTCACAATAAATTGAAAAAATACAATAATATCTCTAGGAATAAATACAACCTCACCACAAAACCCGATATCAAGATCTTTCACTCTGAATACTTCAACTCTCTATGGTTGTAGCACCCAAATAATCGTCCTAGAGAAAACCCTAATTTATCTTCCTTGTGTGTCTTAGGCAAAAGAAAAATCACATTTTCAATTTTTTCTCTGTGCCACACAAAGCACTATTCTTTTTCTTTCAGTCAGCTTCAAAATTGTGTTTCACTCTTCAGTCTCTCTCTGAATCTCTCTCTATCATGAAACCACATGCACCAAGATTTTTTTTATAAAAGCTTCTGCCACCTACACTATTCCTAATTACATTAAAAATAGTATTCATATACTTGCATACTACTTCACCTATCTCATCTTAAAATAGAATTCCTTGTGAGCTGGACTCTATTAGGTGCTGTGCACCCCAACAAATATGAGCAAGGGTCACTTAAGAGAGCATGGACATGTTCAAAGAAAAATTAATTACTAATGCAGCAGTTAAAAAGAGTGACCTTATTCAAGATGAGGAAAAAAAAATAGAGGAAAATAGATTTAAAAAGTAATAAAAAGTTACATGTTAATTAATTAGAGTAACAAATAGTATGACTTTAAATAAAGTAAAATGGAAGAAAAGAATATATATATATATATATTGTAGGGTTGAAGGCCCAAAACATATATTACGCCTTGGGCCTTGGATGAGAACATGAGTAGTCCGAGGAGCAACGAATGGTAATGAGTGGTTCAGACTCAGGACTTAATGAGCAAGATGCAAATAAGAAGGTGGTCCGAGGAGGAGTACCTCCTCGAATAAGCTAAACACGAATCTTATATAGATCCAAATTATCACAGCCACCTTCTAGGAAGCTCCAGTGGTTGGGTCGCAGTTCTCAAGTGTACTAGAATGCAGAAACTAGGAGATGCCTAGGGTAAAGCTACTACCACTGCATTGAATACACTGCAGCTACTTTTCTGACCGCATTTATGTGGACAAGACCCCTGAATAGTACTGTCTTGGCTACCGCAACTCTAAAAAGCCAAAGAGAGAGTGTCTGATGAGACAAGCACTCAAGTAGAAGCTCAAATGATCAACAAGTGTATGATTAAGATGGTTCAAGGGGGACTACATAACAAAAGAGGTCTTTCATGGATTGGGGATCGAAAAATCAAAAAAGAAATACTGTAGCAATCTAGAACCAAACTTGTAATAAGGCCTCAAAAGCAATACATAAGAATCAGACTCCTCGGACCCTGCCGAGGACTTTTTTCCTCAGTAAAAGTCTATTATTTTCCTCTTTTTGTCATCAAGATCTGTTTACTCGTTACTTAAATTATTAGAGCCGAGTTTTCCAACCCATTCTCTACAAATTTATTGTTTTGGGTTATTTGAGCCTATGTCCATACACTTTTTGGGCCTGGAGTTCAAATCTAGTCCATATAAGGACTAGATTTATATATATATATATATATATATAGCCAACCCTAATTAATTTGTCAAAGATTCAAACTGACCCCAAAATTTTAGAACTAAGCTTTGGATTTGTATAATTGTATTGTTGTATATATAGAGTATATAAGAAGTAACTGGAATCGATGCTACATGATCAAAGTAGGGATATATACCAAATTGATTCACATGGCAATTGAAGAAGAATAATATGGTGGAATGGATACACGAAAACCTAAATCTAATGGGATATATCTAGACCACAAGTGTTGTGAAATTTTAAAATACTCGCAAGTGTACGAACC